>NW_024061334.1:0-147282 GCF_016432855.1 Salvelinus namaycush | reverse complement strand
GTGCAGTAATATCTAACTAAATGCTTGTGTTCCTAGCTCCAACAGTGCAGTAATATTCTAACTAAATGCTTGTGTTCCTAGCTCCAACAGTGCAGTAATATCTTAACTAAATGCTTGTGTTCCTAGCTCCAACAGTGCAGTAATATCTAACTAAATGCTTGTGTTCTAGCTCCAACAGTGCAGTAATATTAACTAAATGCTTGTGTTTCTAGCTCCAACAGTGCAGTAATATTTAACTAAATGCTTGTGTTTCTAGCTCCAACAGTGCAGTAATATCTAACTAAATGCTTGTGTTCCTAGCTCCAACAGTGCAGTAGTATCTAACTAAATGCTTGTGTTCCTAGCTCCATCAGTGCAGTAATATCTAACTAAATGCTTGTGTTCCTAGCTCCATCAGTGCAGTAGTATCTAACTAAATGCTTGTGTTCCTAGCTCCAACAGTGCAGTAGTATCTAACTAAATGCTTGTGTTCCTAGCTCCAACAGTGCAGTAATATCTAACTAAATGCTTGTGTTCCTAGCTCCAACAGTGCAGTAATTTTTAACTAAATGCTTGTGTTCCTAGCTCCAACAGTGCAGTAATATCTAACTAAATGCTTGTGTTCCTAGCTCCAACAGTGCAGTAATTTTTAACTAAATGCTTGTGTTCCTAGCTCCAACAGTGCAGTAATATCTAACTAAATGCTTGTGTTCCTAGCTCCAACAGTGCAGTAATATTTAACGTTAATGTTTATGTATATAGGGCAGCAGCATTTAAGTTGCAGGGTTGAGTAATCGGGTGGTACCCGGCTAGTGATGGCTATTTAACAGTCTGATTGTAACGCGGGGTGAAGCAGGTGAACCCAAGAGCAGACTCAGACGAGGAGACAGGGATAAGGTAACTAAGGTATTTATTGAAAAGCGGGGGGAGATGGGGTGCAGGCCAGGGGAAGCTGGGGCGGGTAGCAGGGAACCAGGAACTGGGGCTGAGGCTGGGGCAAGGGGAGAAAGGGCAGGGTAAGCAGGGGCGGGTAGCAGGGAACCAGGAACTGGGAC
The DNA here is from genome assembly GCF_016432855.1 of Salvelinus namaycush. Taxonomy (NCBI): domain Eukaryota; kingdom Metazoa; phylum Chordata; class Actinopteri; order Salmoniformes; family Salmonidae; genus Salvelinus; species Salvelinus namaycush. The sequence continues at coordinate 146,248 of NW_024061334.1, read as the reverse complement.
TGAGGCTGGGGCAAGGGGAGAAAGGGCAGGGTAAGCAGGGGTGGGTAGCAGGGAACCAGGAACTGGGACTGAGGCTGGGGCAAGGGGAGAAAGGGCAGGGTAAGCAGGGGCGGGTAGCAGGGAACCAGGAACTGGGACTGAGGCTGGGGCAAGGGGAGAAAGGGCAGGGGAAGCAGGGGTGGGTAGCAGGGAACCAGGAACTGGGACTGAGGCTGGGGCAAGGGGAGAAAGGGCAGGGTAAGCAGGGGCGGGTAGCAGGGAACCAGGAACTGGGACTGAGGCTGGGGCAAGGGGAGAAAGGGCAGGGTAAGCAGGGAACCAGGAACTGGGACTGAGGCTGGGGCAAGGGGAGAAAGGGCAGGGGAAGCAGCGGCGGGTAGCAGGGAACCAGGAACTGGGGCTGAGGCTGGGGCAAGGGGAGAAAGGGGAGGGTAAGCAGCGGCGGGTAGCAGGGAACCAGGAACTGGGACTGAGGCTGGGGCTGGGGGAGAAAGGGCAGGGTAAGCAGGGGTGGGTAGCAGGGAACCAGGAACTGGGACTGAGGCTGGGGCAAGGGGAGAAAGGGCAGGGTAAGCAGGGGCGGGTAGCAGGGAACCAGGAACTGGGACTGAGGCTGGGGCAAGGGGAGAAAGGGCAGGGTAAGCAGGGGCGGGTAGCAGGGAACCAGGAACTGGGACTGAGGCTGGGGCTGGGGGAGAAAGGGCAGGGTAGGCAGGGGCGGGTAGCAGGGAACCAGGAACTGGGACTGAGGCTGGGGCAAGGGGAGAAAGGGCAGGGGAAGCAGGGGTGGGTAGCAGGGAACCAGGAACTGGGACTGAGGCTGGGGCAAGGGGAGAAAGGGCAGGGTAAGCAGGGGCGGGTAGCAGGGAACCAGGAACTGGGGCTGGGGCTGAGGCTGGGGCAAGGGGAGAAAGGGCAGGGTAAGCAGGGGCGGGTAGCAGGGAACCAGGAACTGGGACTGAGGCTGGGGCAAGGGGAGAAAGGGCAGGGTAAGCAGGGAACCAGGAACCGGGGCTGAGGCTGAGGCAAGGGGAGAAAGGGCAGGGTAAGCAGGGGCGGGTAGCAGGGAACCAGGAACTGGGACTGAGGCTGGGGCTGGGGGAGAAAGGGCAGGGTAAGCAGGGGTGGGTAGCAGGGAACCAGGAACTGGGACTGAGGCTGGGGCAAGGGGAGAAAGGGCAGGGTAAGCAGGGGCGGGTAGCAGGGAACCAGGAACTGGGACTGAGGCTGGGGCAAGGGGAGAAAGGGCAGGGGAAGCAGCGGCGGGTAGCAGGGAACCAGGAACTGGGGCTGAGGCTGGGGCAAGGGGAGAAAGGGCAGGGTAAGCAGCGGCGGGTAGCAGGGAACCAGGAACTGGGACTGAGGCTGGGGCAAGGGGAGAAAGGGCAGGGTAAGCAGCGGCGGGTAGCAGGGAACCAGGAACTGGGACTGAAGCTGGGGCAAGGGGAGAAAGGGCAGGGTAGGCAGGGAACCAGGAACTGGGGCTGAGGCTGGGGCAAGGGGAGAAAGGGCAGGGTAGGCAGGGAACTGGGGCTGAGGCTGGGGCAAGGGGAGAAAGGGCAGGGTAAGCAGGGGCGGGTAGCAGGGAACCAGGAACTGGGGCTGAGGCTGGGGCAAGGGGAGAAAGGGCAGGGTAAGCAGGGGGGGGTAGCAGGGAACTGGGGCTGAGGCTGGAGCAAGGGGAGAAAGGGCAGGGGAAGCAGGGGCGGGTAGCAGGGAACCAGGAACTGGGACTGAGGCTGGGGCAAGGGGAGAAAGGGCAGGGGAAGCAGGGAACCAGGAACTGGGGCTGAGGCTGGGGCTGGGGCAAGGGGAGAAAGGGCAGGGTAAGCAGCGGCGAGTAGCAGGGAACCAGGAACTGGGGCTGAGGCTGGGGCAAGGGGAGAAAGGGCAGGGTAAGCAGGGGCAGGTAGCAGGGAACCAGGAACTGGGGCTGAGGCTGGGGCAAGGGGAGAAAGGGCAGGGTAAGCAGGGGTGGGTAGCAGGGAACCAGGAACTGAGGCTGAGGCTGGGGCAAGGGGAGAAAGGGCAGGGTAAGCAGGGGCAGGTAGCAGGGAACCAGGAACTGGGGCTGAGGCTGGGGCTGGGGCAAGGGGAGAAAGGGCAGGGGAAGCAGGGGCGGGTAGCAGGGAACCAGGAACTGGGGCTGAGGCTGGGGCAAGGGGAGAAAGGGCAGGGTAAGCAGGGAACCAGGAACTGGGGCTGAGGCTGGGGCTGAGGCAAGGGGAGTAGGGGCAGGGTAAGCAGGTCCGGAGCGGAATCCAAGGAAGCAGTAGAGTGGGGTTCCAGGACAGGGAAGCAGGACTGACGTAACGAGGGACTGGAGACAGGAACCAGAGTCAGAGCGGACGGAACTGTAGAGGAGAGAAAAGCAGCGTCAGGCTAGGGAAAAACAGGCATAACAGGATAAGATCTGTGCGGGACCAAAGGCTTGAATTGCAGACTGACTGAGCAGGGGCTACGAACTGGCAGCGTGGAAGTGGCAGGGCTGAGTATTTGTAGATGCCTTGATTATGGAACAGGTTGCAACTGCCGCTACTCACACAATCACGTTGGTCCTGGTCAGTCCCTGGATGGGAGACCAGATGCTGCTGGAAGTGGTGTTGGAGGGCCAGTAGGAGGCACTCTTTCCTCTGGTCTAAACAAAGATCCCAATGCCCCAGGGCAGTGATTGGGGACACTGCTCTGTGTAGGGTGCCGTCTTTCGGATGGGACGTTAAACGGGTGTCCTGACTCTCTGAGGTCATTAAAGATCCCATGGCACTTGTCGTAAGAGTAGGGGTGTTAACCCCGGTGTCCTGGCTAAATTCCCAATCTGGCCCTCAACCATCACGGTCACCTAATAATCCCCAGTTTACAATTGGCTCATTCATCCCCCTCCTCTCCCCTGTAACTATTCCCCAGGTCGTTGCTGCAAATGAGAATGTGTTCTCAGTCAACTTACCTGGTAAAATAATGGATAAATAAAATAAAAAATACACACACACATAGAAAGAGAGGGAGAAAGCACTGGGGGAGTGGCGGCAGGTTAGGGAGACACAGGATGAGAAGTAGAGGGCGTGGCAGGAGCAGATGTAACACTGATGGCCTTGAGATAGAAGCTGTTTTTCAGTGTCTCGGTCCCAGCTTTGATGCACCTGTACTGACCTCGCCTTCTGGATGATGGCGGGGTGAACAGGCCGTGGCTCGGGTGGTTGATGTCCTTGATGATCTTTTTGGCCTTCCTGTGAATACATAAAGGAACTGGTAGCCATGCTGGTTAAGTGTGCCTTGAATTCTAAATAAATACTGAGTGTCACCAGGAAAGCACCCCCACACCATCACACCTTCTTCTCCATGCTTCACAATGGGAACCACACATGCAGAGATCATCCGTTCACCTACTCTGCGTCTCACAAAGACACGGCGGTTGAACCAAAAATCTCAAATTTGGACTTATCACTTATCACTGGACTTATCACTGACATTACACTGGTCTAATGTCCATTGCTGACGAAGGGGTACTGGCAGGTGCCACTGGCAGAGACCTCCCGGGAGAAGACTGCCTTTTCCACATGGGGGGGCTATTCCACTACCGGTTCTGCCTTTCGGGCTCCACGGAGCACCAGAGACATTTCAGCGACTCCTGGACCGAGTCCTGCGGCCGCACAGTGAGTACGCAGCGGCTTATCTAGATGACATAATTGTGCACAGTGACAATTGGGAGTCACATCTGTGTAAGTTACAGGCCGTGGTTTATGCGCTAAGGGATGCAGGTCTGACCGCGAACCCCCACAAGTGCAAGCTGGGCTACGCCGAAGTGGAGTACCTGGGATATAAGATCGGGAGGGGAAATGTGAAACCCCAAGAAAAAAAAATCGCTGCCATTAGGGAATAGCCGGTCCCCCGAACCAAGAGGCAGGTGAAGTCATTCCTGGGGTTAGCAGGCTACTACAATAGATTTGTACCTAACTTTATCCCAGGAGGTCTACCCCGGGGGATGGTAATAGAGGGGAGGTACGTGAGTTGACGTTGGCTCCCTCTGCTGGGAATACCGGAGCTGGGCACCCCGACACGGACAGCTAAGTGGAGGTAATTAGAGGAAAGTGCCAACCAGCCGTGGAGGCTAAATAATAGGAGCACGACGGCACACCGCGGAGGAGAGACGGACACCAGTTAAGAGAGAGAAGGAAGACCGAGCAAAACCTAAGTTATTTCTTTGATATATTTATTTTCTGTCTTAAGTAAAGTTGTTTTCGGACTAAAGCCTCCCTGTCTCTGTGTCAATCTCTGCACGCTCAACCCAACACCCCACGGTTTACCACATTATCCTCTGCAGCAGAGATAACTCTGGGTCTTCCTTTCCTGTGGCGGTCCTCATGACAGTTTCAACATAGTGCTTGATGGTTTTTGCGACTGCACTTGAAGAAACTTTCAAAGTTTTTGAAATGTCCGGGTTGACTGACCTTCATGTCTTAAAGTAATGATGGACTGACCTTCATGTCTTAAAGTAATGATGGACTGACCTTCATGTCTTAAAGTAATGATGGACTGACCTTCATGTCTTAAAGTAATGATGGACTGACCTTCATGTCTTAAAGTAATGATGAACTGACCTTTATGTCTTAAAGTAATGATGGACTGACCTTCATGTCTTAAAGTAATGATGGACTGACCTTCATGTCTTAAAGTAATGATGGACTGACCTTCATGTCTTAAAGTAATGATGGACTGACCTTCATGTCTTAAAGTACTGCTGGACTGTTGTTTCTCTTTGCTTATTGGACCTGTTGTTGCCATAATATGGACTTGGTCTTTTACCAAATAGGGCTATCTTCTGTATACCGCCCCTACCTTGTCACAACACAACTGATTCGCTCACACGCATTAAAAAGGAAAGAAATTCCACAAATGTACTTTTAACAAGGCTCACCTGTTAATTGAAATGCATTCCAGGTGACTACCTCATGAAGCTGGTTAAGAGAATGCCAAGAGTGTGCAAAGCTGTCATCAAGGCAAAGGGTGGCTACTTTGAATAATCTCAAATATAAAATATATTTTGATTTGTTTAACACTTTTTTGGTTACTACATGATTCCATGTATTTCATAGTTTTGATGTCTGAACTATTATTCTACAATGTAGAAAATAGTAAAAATAAAGAAAAACCCTTGAATGAGTAGGTGTCCAAACTTTTGACTGGTACAGTATGTATATATAAAATATATAAGGGAGATTGGAAATGATGCAGACATTTACATTGATAGAATCCACAATCTATGTGCAATATTAAATCTGATCCACCCCCTAAGAAAACAAAATCACTCATATTACACTGAGCTCAGTGGTATGAAGGACCCTTACATGGTGAAGGTGACAGCAATGTGTCCTGTAGTTGAAGAACGACCACTGTGCATTCAACACCAGCTAAGTGTACCAGATAAATGTCCAGCCAACATATACATGCACAGAGAGCCTGATGTGAGCCATAATACTTTACATCCAACAGGAACAGACTGGCAGATTGGCAGAGACAAAACCCAGCAGGAGATTTACACAGAATCTCAAACATCTGTAAATCTCTGTAAACGTTTGACGTTAATCAACTTCCCAGATCGTCTCTCTGTGTCACGCCAGGATGGCATCAGAGGGTGTTACGCAAACACTAGGAGCCCTGACATTTTAACGTTTCATAACCAGATTACAATTTAGATACCGTGCTCTGATCTGTACCACTCCAACTGTGAGAATACAAAATGAGATTTTGAAAAATGTTATGTTGAAAATAGACTCTTCTGCAATGTGCCATAGCACTTTATGACTTTATAGATGAGTTGGGCTACAGCCTCTACACTGGCTGAGAGGAGGATTACGCTGGGCTACAGCCTCTACACTGGCTGAGAGAGGAGGATTACGCTGGGCTACAGCCTCTACACTGGCTGAGAGGAGGATTACGCTGGGCTACAGCCTCTACACTGGCTGAAAGAGGTGTGCCATAGCACTTTATGACTTTATAGATGAGTTGTAAAACAGTGTGTCTGTGCTCCACAGAGTGTCTCTATCACAAGCCCCTGGGGTTCGAGGCTGGTTCAGTGACACCGGACCAGATTAGCTGTTCTAACCAGGAAGAGTACAGCGGCTGGTATTCCTCCTGGACCTCCAACAGGGCACGACTCAACAGCCAGGGCTTCGGGTCAGTGCTGCTGTCTATACTAATGTCCTATCTGTCTGTCTGTCCGAATGTCCATAATACCGTCAACCCATAGAGGTTCCCGGTTTCACTTCATACATTCACATTGTCAAAAATCTCTTAACCATCCTCAGAAGAGCTTGGTGGTTAATATGTGCTTGTGGTCACATTTTGCAACAAGGGTCTTTTGTACCTCAGGTGTCATAATCTTGGTGTTGTCCTTCTGTATTATAATGTGTATGTTGGTCTCCTCTCCTAAATCAGGTGTATGCATCACAATGTGTATGACCCTCTCTCCTCTCCAGGGGGGTAAACTACAAGCAGGATCAATGTGTATGACCCTCTCTCCTCTCCAGGGGGGTAAACTACAAGCAGGATCAATGTGTATGACCTTCTCTCCTCTCCAGGGGGGTAAACTACAAGCAGGATCAATGTGTATGACCTTCTCTCCTCTCCAGAGGGGTAAACTACAAGCAGGATCAATGTGTATGAACCTCTCTCCTCTCCAGAGGGGTAAACTACAAGCAGGATCAATGTGTATGACCTTCTCTCCTCTCCAGAGGGGTAAACTACAAGCAGGATCAATGTGTATGACCTTCTCTCCTCTCCAGAGGGGTAAACTACAAGCAGGATCAATGTGTATGACCCTCTCTCCTCTCCAGAGGGGTAAACTACAAGCAGGATCAATGTGTATGACCCTCTCTCCTCTCCAGAGGGGTAAACTACCAGCAGGATCAATGTGTATGACCTTCTCTCCTCTCCAGAGGGGTAAACTACAAGCAGGATCAATGTGTATGACCTTCTCTCCTCTCCAGAGGGGTAAACTACAAGCAGGATCAATGTGTATGACCTTCTCTCCTCTCCAGAGGGGTAAACTACAAGCAGGATCAATGTGTATGACCCTCTCTCCTCTCCAGAGGGGTAAACTACAAGCAGGATCAATGTGTATGACCCTCTCTCCTCTCCAGGGGGGTAAACTACAAGCAGGATCAATGTGTATGACCCTCTCTCCTCTCCAGAGGGGTAAATTACAAGCAGGATCAATGTGTATGACCCTCTCTCCTCTCCAGGGGGGTAAACTACAAGCAGGATCAATGTGTATGACCCTCTCTCCTCTCCAGAGGGGTAAATTACAAGCAGGATCAATGTGTATGACCCTCTCTCCTCTCCAGAGGGGTAAATTACAAGCAGGATCAATGTGTATGACCTTCTCTCCTCTCCAGAGGGGTAAACTACAAGCAGGATCAATGTGTATGACCCTCTCTCCTCTCCAGAGGGCTAAATTACAAGCAGGATCAATGTGTATGACCTTCTCTCCTCTCCAGAGGGGTAAACTACAAGCAGGATCAATGTGTATGACCTTCTCTCCTCTCCAGGGGGGTAAACTACAAGCAGGATCAATGTGTATGACCCTCTCTCCTCTCCAGAGGGGTAAACTACAAGCAGGATCAATGTGTATGACCTTCTCTCCTCTCCAGAGGGGTAAACTACAAGCAGGATCAATGTGTATGACCCTCTCTCCTCTCCAGGGGGGTAAACTACAAGCAGGATCAATGTGTATGACCTTCTCTCCTCTCCAGGGGGGTAAACTACAAGCAGGATCAATGTGTATGACCTTCTCTCCTGTCCAGAGGGGTAAACTACAAGCAGGATCAATGTGTATGACCCTCTCTCCTCTCCAGAGGGGTAAACTACAAGCAGGATCAATGTGTATGACCTTCTCTCCTGTCCAGAGGGGTAAACTACCAGCAGGATCAATGTGTATGACCCACTCTCCTGTCCAGAGGGGTAAACTACAAGCAGGATCAATGTGTATGACCCTCTCTCCTCTCCAGGGGGGTAAACTACAAGCAGGATCAATGTGTATGACCCTCTCTCCTCTCCAGGGGGGTAAACTACAAGCAGGATCAATGTGTATGACCCTCTCTCCTCTCCAGAGGGGTAAACTACAAGCAGGATCAATGTGTATGAACCTCTCTCCTCTCCAGAGGGGTAAACTACAAGCAGGATCAATGTGTATGACCTTCTCTCCTCTCCAGAGGGGTAAACTACAAGCAGGATCAATGTGTATGACCTTCTCTCCTCTCCAGGGGGGTAAACTACAAGCAGGATCAATGTGTATGACCCTCTCTCCAGGGGGGTAAACTACAAGCAGGATCAATGTGTATGACCTTCTCTCCTCTCCAGAGGGGTAAACTACAAGCAGGATCAATGTGTATGACCTTCTCTCCTCTCCAGGGGGGTAAACTACAAGCAGGATCAATGTGTATGACCTTCTCTCCTCTCCAGGGGGGTAAACTACAAGCAGGATCAATGTGTATGACCCTCTCTCCAGGGGGGTAAACTACAAGCAGGATCAATGTGTATGAACCTCTCTCCTCTCCAGGGGGGTAAACTACCAGCAGGATCAATGTGTATGACCTTCTCTCCTCTCCAGAGGGGTAAACTACAAGCAGGATCATTGTGTATGACCTTCTCTCCTCTCTAGAGGGGTAAACTACAAGCAGGATCAATGTGTATGACCCTCTCTCCTCTCCAGGGGGTAAACTACAAGCAGGATCAATGTGTATGACCCACTCTCCTCTCTAGAGGGGTAAACTACCAGCAGGATCAATGTGTATGACCTTCTCTCCTCTCCAGGGGGGTAAACTACAAGCAGGATCAATGTGTATGACCCTCTCTCCTCTCCAGAGGGGTAAACTACAAGCAGGATCAATGTGTATGACCCTCTCTCCTCTCCAGGGGGTAAACTACAAGCAGGATCAATGTGTATGACCCTCTCTCCTCTCCAGAGGGGTAAACTACCAGCAGGATCAATGTGTATGACCTTCTCTCCTCTCCAGGGGGGAAAACTACAAGCAGGATCAATGTGTATGACCCTCTCTCCAGAGGGGTAAACTACAAGCAGGATCAATGTGTATGACCCTCTCTCCTCTCCAGAGGGGTAAACTACAAGCAGGATCAATGTGTATGACCTTCTCTCCTCTCCAGAGGGGTAAACTACCAGCAGGATCAATGTGTATGACCTTCTCTCCTCTCCAGGGGGGTAAACTACAAGCAGGATCAATGTGTATGACCCTCTCTCCAGAGGGGTAAACTACAAGCAGGATCAATGTGTATGACCCTCTCTCCTCTCCAGAGGGGTAAACTACCAGCAGGATCAATGTGTATGACCTTCTCTCCTCTCCAGGGGGGTAAACTACAAGCAGGATCAATGTGTATGACCCTCTCTCCTCTCCAGAGGGGTAAACTACCAGCAGGATCAATGTGTATGACCTTCTCTCCTCTCCAGGGGGGTAAACTACAAGCAGGATCAATGTGTATGACCTTCTCTCCTCTCCAGGGGGGTAAACTACAAGCAGGATCAATGTGTATGACCTTCTCTCCTCTCCAGGGGGGTAAACTACAAGCAGGATCAATGTGTATGACCTTCTCTCCTCTCCAGGGGGGTAAACTACAAGCAGGATCAATGTGTATGACCTTCTCTCCTCTCCAGAGGGGTAAACTACAAGCAGGATCAATGTGTATGACCTTCTCTCCTCTCCAGGGGGGTAAACTACAAGCAGGATCAATGTGTATGACCCTCTCTCCAGGGGGGTAAACTACAAGCAGGATCAATGTGTATGACCTTCTCTCCTCTCCAGAGGGGTAAACTACAAGCAGGATCAATGTGTATGACCTTCTCTCCTCTCCAGGGGGGTAAACTACAAGCAGGATCAATGTGTATGACCTTCTCTCCTCTCCAGGGGGGTAAACTACAAGCAGGATCAATGTGTATGACCCTCTCTCCAGGGGGGTAAACTACAAGCAGGATCAATGTGTATGACCTTCTCTCCTCTCCAGAGGGGTAAACTACAAGCAGGATCAATGTGTATGACCTTCTCTCCTCTCCAGGGGGGTAAACTACAAGCAGGATCAATGTGTATGACCTTCTCTCCTCTCCAAGGGGGTAAACTACAAGCAGGATCAATGTGTATGACCCTCTCTCCAGGGGGGTAAACTACAAGCAGGATCAATGTGTATGAACCTCTCTCCTCTCCAGGGGGGTAAACTACAAGCAGGATCAATGTGTATGACCTTCTCTCCTCTCCAGAGGGGTAAACTACAAGCAGGATCAATGTGTATGACCCTCTCTCCTCTCCAGGGGGGTAAACTACAAGCAGGATCAATGTGTATGACCCTCTCTCCTCTCCAGGGGGGTAAACTACAAGCAGGATCAATGTGTATGACCCTCTCTCCTCTCCAGAGGGGTAAACTACAAGCAGGATCAATGTGTATGAACCTCTCTCCTCTCCAGAGGGGTAAACTACAAGCAGGATCAATGTGTATGACCTTCTCTCCTCTCCAGAGGGGTAAACTACAAGCAGGATCAATGTGTATGACCTTCTCTCCTCTCCAGGGGGGTAAACTACAAGCAGGATCAATGTGTATGACCCTCTCTCCAGGGGGGTAAACTACAAGCAGGATCAATGTGTATGACCTTCTCTCCTCTCCAGAGGGGTAAACTACAAGCAGGATCAATGTGTATGACCTTCTCTCCTCTCCAGGGGGGTAAACTACAAGCAGGATCAATGTGTATGACCTTCTCTCCTCTCCAAGGGGGTAAACTACAAGCAGGATCAATGTGTATGACCTTCTCTCCTCTCCAGAGGGGTAAACTACAAGCAGGATCAATGTGTATGACCCTCTCTCCTCTCCAGGGGGGTAAACTACAAGCAGGATCAATGTGTATGACCTTCTCTCCTCTCCAGGGGGGTAAACTACAAGCAGGATCAATGTGTATGACCCTCTCTCCTCTCCAGAGGGGTAAACTACAAGCAGGATCAATGTGTATGACCCTCTCTCCTCTCCAGGGGGTAAACTACAAGCAGGATCAATGTGTATGACCCTCTCTCCTCTCCAGAGGGGTAAACTACCAGCAGGATCAATGTGTATGACCTTCTCTCCTCTCCAGGGGGGTAAACTACAAGCAGGATCAATGTGTATGACCCTCTCTCCAGAGGGGTAAACTACAAGCAGGATCAATGTGTATGACCCTCTCTCCTCTCCAGAGGGGTAAACTACAAGCAGGATCAATGTGTATGACCTTCTCTCCTCTCCAGAGGGGTAAACTACCAGCAGGATCAATGTGTATGACCTTCTCTCCTCTCCAGGGGGTAAACTACAAGCAGGATCAATGTGTATGACCCTCTCTCCAGAGGGGTAAACTACAAGCAGGATCAATGTGTATGACCCTCTCTCCTCTCCAGAGGGGTAAACTACCAGCAGGATCAATGTGTATGACCTTCTCTCCTCTCCAGGGGGGTAAACTACAAGCAGGATCAATGTGTATGACCTTCTCTCCTCTCCAGGGGGGTAAACTACAAGCAGGATCAATGTGTATGACCTTCTCTCCTCTCCAGGGGGGGTAAACTACAAGCAGGATCAATGTGTATGACCTTCTCTCCTCTCCAGGGGGGTAAACTACAAGCAGGATCAATGTGTATGACCTTCTCTCCTCTCCAGAGGGGTAAACTACAAGCAGGATCAATGTGTATGACCTTCTCTCCTCTCCAGGGGGGTAAACTACAAGCAGGATCAATGTGTATGACCCTCTCTCCAGGGGGGTAAACTACAAGCAGGATCAATGTGTATGACCTTCTCTCCTCTCCAGAGGGGTAAACTACAAGCAGGATCAATGTGTATGACCTTCTCTCCTCTCCAGGGGGGTAAACTACAAGCAGGATCAATGTGTATGACCTTCTCTCCTCTCCAAGGGGGTAAACTACAAGCAGGATCAATGTGTATGACCCTCTCTCCAGGGGGGTAAACTACAAGCAGGATCAATGTGTATGAACCTCTCTCCTCTCCAGGGGGGTAAACTACAAGCAGGATCAATGTGTATGACCTTCTCTCCTCTCCCGAGGGGTAAACTACAAGCAGGATCAATGTGTATGACCCTCTCTCCTCTCCAGGGGGGTAAACTACAAGCAGGATCAATGTGTATGACCCTCTCTCCTCTCCAGGGGGGTAAACTACAAGCAGGATCAATGTGTATGACCCTCTCTCCTCTCCAGAGGGGTAAACTACAAGCAGGATCAATGTGTATGAACCTCTCTCCTCTCCAGAGGGGTAAACTACAAGCAGGATCAATGTGTATGACCTTCTCTCCTCTCCAGAGGGGTAAACTACAAGCAGGATCAATGTGTATGACCTTCTCTCCTCTCCAGGGGGGTAAACTACAAGCAGGATCAATGTGTATGACCTTCTCTCCTCTCCAGGGGGGTAAACTACAAGCAGGATCAATGTGTATGACCTTCTCTCCTCTCCAGAGGGGTAAACTACAAGCAGGATCAATGTGTATGACCTTCTCTCCTCTCCAGGGGGGTAAACTACAAGCAGGATCAATGTGTATGACCCTCTCTCCAGGGGGGTAAACTACAAGCAGGATCAATGTGTATGACCTTCTCTCCTCTCCAGAGGGGTAAACTACAAGCAGGATCAATGTGTATGACCTTCTCTCCTCTCCAGGGGGGTAAACTACAAGCAGGATCAATGTGTATGACCTTCTCTCCTCTCCAAGGGGGTAAACTACAAGCAGGATCAATGTGTATGACCCTCTCTCCAGGGGGGTAAACTACAAGCAGGATCAATGTGTATGAACCTCTCTCCTCTCCAGGGGGGTAAACTACAAGCAGGATCAATGTGTATGACCTTCTCTCCTCTCCAGAGGGGTAAACTACAAGCAGGATCAATGTGTATGACCCTCTCTCCTCTCCAGGGGGGTAAACTACAAGCAGGATCAATGTGTATGACCCTCTCTCCTCTCCAGGGGGGTAAACTACAAGCAGGATCAATGTGTATGACCCTCTCTCCTCTCCAGAGGGGTAAACTACAAGCAGGATCAATGTGTATGAACCTCTCTCCTCTCCAGAGGGGTAAACTACAAGCAGGATCAATGTGTATGACCTTCTCTCCTCTCCAGAGGGGTAAACTACAAGCAGGATCAATGTGTATGACCTTCTCTCCTCTCCAGGGGGGTAAACTACAAGCAGGATCAATGTGTATGACCCTCTCTCCAGGGGGGTAAACTACAAGCAGGATCAATGTGTATGACCTTCTCTCCTCTCCAGAGGGGTAAACTACAAGCAGGATCAATGTGTATGACCTTCTCTCCTCTCCAGGGGGGTAAACTACAAGCAGGATCAATGTGTATGACCTTCTCTCCTCTCCAAGGGGGTAAACTACAAGCAGGATCAATGTGTATGACCTTCTCTCCTCTCCAGAGGGGTAAACTACCAGCAGGATCAATGTGTATGACCTTCTCTCCTCTCCAGGGGGGTAAACTACAAGCAGGATCAATGTGTATGACCCTCTCTCCAGAGGGGTAAACTACAAGCAGGATCAATGTGTATGACCCTCTCTCCTCTCCAGAGGGGTAAACTACCAGCAGGATCAATGTGTATGACCTTCTCTCCTCTCCAGGGGGGTAAACTACAAGCAGGATCAATGTGTATGACCTTCTCTCCTCTCCAGGGGGGTAAACTACAAGCAGGATCAATGTGTATGACCTTCTCTCCTCTCCAGGGGGGTAAACTACAAGCAGGATCAATGTGTATGACCTTCTCTCCTCTCCAGGGGGGTAAACTACAAGCAGGATCAATGTGTATGACCTTCTCTCCTCTCCAGAGGGGTAAACTACAAGCAGGATCAATGTGTATGACCTTCTCTCCTCTCCAGGGGGGTAAACTACAAGCAGGATCAATGTGTATGACCCTCTCTCCAGGGGGGTAAACTACAAGCAGGATCAATGTGTATGACCTTCTCTCCTCTCCAGAGGGGTAAACTACAAGCAGGATCAATGTGTATGACCTTCTCTCCTCTCCAGGGGGGTAAACTACAAGCAGGATCAATGTGTATGACCTTCTCTCCTCTCCAAGGGGGTAAACTACAAGCAGGATCAATGTGTATGACCCTCTCTCCAGGGGGGTAAACTACAAGCAGGATCAATGTGTATGAACCTCTCTCCTCTCCAGGGGGGTAAACTACAAGCAGGATCAATGTGTATGACCTTCTCTCCTCTCCCGAGGGGTAAACTACAAGCAGGATCAATGTGTATGACCCTCTCTCCTCTCCAGGGGGGTAAACTACAAGCAGGATCAATGTGTATGACCCTCTCTCCTCTCCAGGGGGGTAAACTACAAGCAGGATCAATGTGTATGACCCTCTCTCCTCTCCAGAGGGGTAAACTACAAGCAGGATCAATGTGTATGAACCTCTCTCCTCTCCAGAGGGGTAAACTACAAGCAGGATCAATGTGTATGACCTTCTCTCCTCTCCAGAGGGGTAAACTACAAGCAGGATCAATGTGTATGACCTTCTCTCCTCTCCAGGGGGGTAAACTACAAGCAGGATCAATGTGTATGACCTTCTCTCCTCTCCAGGGGGGTAAACTACAAGCAGGATCAATGTGTATGACCTTCTCTCCTCTCCAGAGGGGTAAACTACAAGCAGGATCAATGTGTATGACCTTCTCTCCTCTCCAGGGGGGTAAACTACAAGCAGGATCAATGTGTATGACCCTCTCTCCAGGGGGGTAAACTACAAGCAGGATCAATGTGTATGACCTTCTCTCCTCTCCAGAGGGGTAAACTACAAGCAGGATCAATGTGTATGACCTTCTCTCCTCTCCAGGGGGGTAAACTACAAGCAGGATCAATGTGTATGACCTTCTCTCCTCTCCAAGGGGGTAAACTACAAGCAGGATCAATGTGTATGACCCTCTCTCCAGGGAGGTAAACTACAAGCAGGATCAATGTGTATGAACCTCTCTCCTCTCCAGGGGGGTAAACTACAAGCAGGATCAATGTGTATGACCTTCTCTCCTCTCCAGAGGGGTAAACTACAAGCAGGATCAATGTGTATGACCCTCTCTCCTCTCCAGGGGGGTAAACTACAAGCAGGATCAATGTGTATGACCCTCTCTCCTCTCCAGGGGGGTAAACTACAAGCAGGATCAATGTGTATGACCCTCTCTCCTCTCCAGAGGGGTAAACTACAAGCAGGATCAATGTGTATGAACCTCTCTCCTCTCCAGAGGGGTAAACTACAAGCAGGATCAATGTGTATGACCTTCTCTCCTCTCCAGAGGGGTAAACTACAAGCAGGATCAATGTGTATGACCTTCTCTCCTCTCCAGGGGGGTAAACTACAAGCAGGATCAATGTGTATGACCCTCTCTCCAGGGGGGTAAACTACAAGCAGGATCAATGTGTATGACCTTCTCTCCTCTCCAGAGGGGTAAACTACAAGCAGGATCAATGTGTATGACCTTCTCTCCTCTCCAGGGGGGTAAACTACAAGCAGGATCAATGTGTATGACCTTCTCTCCTCTCCAAGGGGGTAAACTACAAGCAGGATCAATGTGTATGACCTTCTCTCCTCTCCAGAGGGGTAAACTACAAGCAGGATCAATGTGTATGACCCTCTCTCCTCTCCAGGGGGGTAAACTACAAGCAGGATCAATGTGTATGACCTTCTCTCCTCTCCAGGGGGGTAAACTACAAGCAGGATCAATGTGTATGACCCTCTCTCCTCTCCAGAGGGGTAAACTACAAGCAGGATCAATGTGTATGACCCTCTCTCCTCTCCAGGGGGTAAACTACAAGCAGGATCAATGTGTATGACCCTCTCTCCTCTCCAGAGGGGTAAACTACCAGCAGGATCAATGTGTATGACCTTCTCTCCTCTCCAGGGGGGTAAACTACAAGCAGGATCAATGTGTATGACCCTCTCTCCAGAGGGGTAAACTACAAGCAGGATCAATGTGTATGACCCTCTCTCCTCTCCAGAGGGGTAAACTACAAGCAGGATCAATGTGTATGACCTTCTCTCCTCTCCAGAGGGGTAAACTACCAGCAGGATCAATGTGTATGACCTTCTCTCCTCTCCAGGGGGGTAAACTACAAGCAGGATCAATGTGTATGACCCTCTCTCCAGAGGGGTAAACTACAAGCAGGATCAATGTGTATGACCCTCTCTCCTCTCCAGAGGGGTAAACTACCAGCAGGATCAATGTGTATGACCTTCTCTCCTCTCCAGGGGGGTAAACTACAAGCAGGATCAATGTGTATGACCTTCTCTCCTCTCCAGGGGGGTAAACTACAAGCAGGATCAATGTGTATGACCTTCTCTCCTCTCCAGGGGGGGTAAACTACAAGCAGGATCAATGTGTATGACCTTCTCTCCTCTCCAGGGGGGTAAACTACAAGCAGGATCAATGTGTATGACCTTCTCTCCTCTCCAGAGGGGTAAACTACAAGCAGGATCAATGTGTATGACCTTCTCTCCTCTCCAGGGGGGTAAACTACAAGCAGGATCAATGTGTATGACCCTCTCTCCAGGGGGGTAAACTACAAGCAGGATCAATGTGTATGACCTTCTCTCCTCTCCAGAGGGGTAAACTACAAGCAGGATCAATGTGTATGACCTTCTCTCCTCTCCAGGGGGGTAAACTACAAGCAGGATCAATGTGTATGACCTTCTCTCCTCTCCAAGGGGGTAAACTACAAGCAGGATCAATGTGTATGACCCTCTCTCCAGGGGGTAAACTACAAGCAGGATCAATGTGTATGAACCTCTCTCCTCTCCAGGGGGGTAAACTACAAGCAGGATCAATGTGTATGACCTTCTCTCCTCTCCCGAGGGGTAAACTACAAGCAGGATCAATGTGTATGACCCTCTCTCCTCTCCAGGGGGGTAAACTACAAGCAGGATCAATGTGTATGACCCTCTCTCCTCTCCAGGGGGGTAAACTACAAGCAGGATCAATGTGTATGACCCTCTCTCCTCTCCAGAGGGGTAAACTACAAGCAGGATCAATGTGTATGAACCTCTCTCCTCTCCAGAGGGGTAAACTACAAGCAGGATCAATGTGTATGACCTTCTCTCCTCTCCAGAGGGGTAAACTACAAGCAGGATCAATGTGTATGACCTTCTCTCCTCTCCAGGGGGGTAAACTACAAGCAGGATCAATGTGTATGACCCTCTCTCCAGGGGGGTAAACTACAAGCAGGATCAATGTGTATGACCTTCTCTCCTCTCCAGAGGGGTAAACTACAAGCAGGATCAATGTGTATGACCTTCTCTCCTCTCCAGGGGGGTAAACTACAAGCAGGATCAATGTGTATGACCTTCTCTCCTCTCCAAGGGGGTAAACTACAAGCAGGATCAATGTGTATGACCCTCTCTCCAGGGGGGTAAACTACAAGCAGGCTCAATGTGTATGAACCTCTCTCCTCTCCAGGGGGGTAAACTACAAGCAGGATCAATGTGTATGACCTTCTCTCCTCTCCAGAGGGGTAAACTACAAGCAGGATCAATGTGTATGACCTTCTCTCCTCTCTAGAGGGGTAAACTACAAGCAGGATCAATGTGTATGACCCTCTCTCCTCTCCAGGGGGTAAACTACAAGCAGGATCAATGTGTATGACCCACTCTCCTCTCTAGAGGGGTAAACTACAAGCAGGATCAATGTGTATGACCTTCTCTCCTCTCCAGGGGGGTAAACTACAAGCAGGATCAATGTGTATGAACCTCTCTCCTCTCCAGAGGGGTAAACTACAAGCAGGATCAATGTGTATGACCCTCTCTCCTCTCCAGGGGGTAAACTACAAGCAGGATCAATGTGTATGACCCTCTCTCCTCTCCAGAGGGGTAAACTACCAGCAGGATCAATGTGTATGACCTTCTCTCCTCTCCAGGGGGGTAAACTACAAGCAGGATCAATGTGTATGACCCTCTCTCCAGAGGGGTAAACTACAAGCAGGATCAATGTGTATGACCCTCTCTCCTCTCCAGAGGGGTAAACTACAAGCACGATCAATGTGTATGACCTTCTCTCCTCTCCAGAGGGGTAAACTACCAGCAGGATCAATGTGTATGACCTTCTCTCCTCTCCAGGGGGGTAAACTACAAGCAGGATCAATGTGTATGACCCTGTCTCCAGAGGGGTAAACTACAAGCAGGATCAATGTGTATGACCCTCTCTCCTCTCCAGAGGGGTAAACTACCAGCAGGATCAATGTGTATGACCTTCTCTCCTCTCCAGGGGGGTAAACTACAAGCAGGATCAATGTGTATGACCTTCTCTCCTCTCCAGGGGGGTAAACTACAAGCAGGATCAATGTGTATGACCTTCTCTCCTCTCCAGGGGGGTAAACTACAAGCAGGATCAATGTGTATGACCTTCTCTCCTCTCCAGGGGGGTAAACTACAAGCAGGATCAATGTGTATGACCTTCTCTCCTCTCCAGAGGGGTAAACTACAAGCAGGATCAATGTGTATGACCTTCTCTCCTCTCCAGGGGGGTAAACTACAAGCAGGATCAATGTGTATGACCCTCTCTCCAGGGGGGTAAACTACAAGCAGGATCAATGTGTATGACCTTCTCTCCTCTCCAGAGGGGTAAACTACAAGCAGGATCAATGTGTATGACCTTCTCTCCTCTCCAGGGGGGTAAACTACAAGCAGGATCAATGTGTATGACCTTCTCACCTCTCCAAGGGGGTAAACTACAAGCAGGATCAATGTGTATGACCCTCTCTCCAGGGGGGTAAACTACAAGCAGGATCAATGTGTATGAACCTCTCTCCTCTCCAGGGGGGTAAACTACAAGCAGGATCAATGTGTATGACCTTCTCTCCTCTCCAGAGGGGTAAACTACAAGCAGGATCAATGTGTATGACCTTCTCTCCTCTCTAGAGGGGTAAACTACAAGCAGGATCAATGTGTATGACCCTCTCTCCTCTCCAGGGGGTAAACTACTAGCAGGATCAATGTGTATGACCCACTCTCCTCTCTAGAGGGGTAAACTACCAGCAGGATCAATGTGTATGACCTTCTCTCCTCTCCAGGGGGGTAAACTACAAGCAGGATCAATGTGTATGACCCTCTCTCCTCTCCAGAGGGGTAAACTACAAGCAGGATCAATGTGTATGACCCTCTCTCCTCTCCAGGGGGTAAACTACAAGCAGGATCAATGTGTATGACCCTCTCTCCTCTCCAGAGGGGTAAACTACCAGCAGGATCAATGTGTATGACCTTCTCTCCTCTCCAGGGGGGTAAACTACAAGCAGGATCAATGTGTATGACCCTCTCTCCAGAGGGGTAAACTACAAGCAGGATCAATGTGTATGACCCTCTCTCCTCTCCAGAGGGGTAAACTACAAGCAGGATCAATGTGTATGACCTTCTCTCCTCTCCAGAGGGGTAAACTACCAGCAGGATCAATGTGTATGACCTTCTCTCCTCTCCAGGGGGGTAAACTACAAGCAGGATCAATGTGTATGACCCTCTCTCCAGAGGGGTAAACTACAAGCAGGATCAATGTGTATGACCCTCTCTCCTCTCCAGAGGGGTAAACTACCAGCAGGATCAATGTGTATGACCTTCTCTCCTCTCCAGGGGGGTAAACTACCAGCAGGATCAATGTGTATGACCTTCTCTCCTCTCCAGGGGGGTAAACTACAAGCAGGATCAATGTGTATGACCTTCTCTCCTCTCCAGGGGGGTAAACTACAAGCAGGATCAATGTGTATGACCTTCTCTCCTCTCCAGGGGGGTAAACTACAAGCAGGATCAATGTGTATGACCTTCTCTCCTCTCCAGGGGGGGTAAACTACAAGCAGGATCAATGTGTATGACCTTCTCTCCTCTCCAGGGGGGTAAACTACAAGCAGGATCAATGTGTATGACCCTCTCTCCAGAGGGGTAAACTACAAGCAGGATCAATGTGTATGACCCTCTCTCCTCTCCAGAGGGGTAAACTACCAGCAGGATCAATGTGTATGACCTTCTCTCCTCTCCAGGGGGGTAAACTACAAGCAGGATCAATGTGTATGACCTTCTCTCCTCTCCAGGGGGGTAAACTACAAGCAGGATCAATGTGTATGACCTTCTCTCCTCTCCAGGGGGGTAAACTACAAGCAGGATCAATGTGTATGACCTTCTCACCTCTCCAAGGGGGTAAACTACAAGCAGGATCAATGTGTATGACCCTCTCTCCAGGGGGGTAAACTACAAGCAGGATCAATGTGTATGAACCTCTCTCCTCTCCAGGGGGGTAAACTACAAGCAGGATCAATGTGTATGACCTTCTCTCCTCTCCAGAGGGGTAAACTACAAGCAGGATCA
Source organism: Salvelinus namaycush (assembly GCF_016432855.1). NCBI lineage: Eukaryota > Metazoa > Chordata > Actinopteri > Salmoniformes > Salmonidae > Salvelinus > Salvelinus namaycush. The sequence continues at coordinate 125,908 of NW_024061334.1, read as the reverse complement.
ATGTGTATGACCTTCTCTCCTCTCTAGAGGGGTAAACTACAAGCAGGATCAATGTGTATGACCCTCTCTCCTCTCCAGAGGGGTAAACTACCAGCAGGATCAATGTGTATGACCTTCTCTCCTCTCCAGGGGGGTAAACTACCAGCAGGATCAATGTGTATGACCTTCTCTCCTCTCCAGGGGGGTAAACTACAAGCAGGATCAATGTGTATGACCTTCTCTCCTCTCCAGGGGGGTAAACTACAAGCAGGATCAATGTGTATGACCTTCTCTCCTCTCCAGGGGGGTAAACTACAAGCAGGATCAATGTGTATGACCTTCTCTCCTCTCCAGGGGGGGTAAACTACAAGCAGGATCAATGTGTATGACCTTCTCTCCTCTCCAGGGGGGTAAACTACAAGCAGGATCAATGTGTATGACCCTCTCTCCAGAGGGGTAAACTACAAGCAGGATCAATGTGTATGACCCTCTCTCCTCTCCAGAGGGGTAAACTACCAGCAGGATCAATGTGTATGACCTTCTCTCCTCTCCAGGGGGGTAAACTACAAGCAGGATCAATGTGTATGACCTTCTCTCCTCTCCAGGGGGGTAAACTACAAGCAGGATCAATGTGTATGACCTTCTCTCCTCTCCAGGGGGGTAAACTACAAGCAGGATCAATGTGTATGACCTTCTCACCTCTCCAAGGGGGTAAACTACAAGCAGGATCAATGTGTATGACCCTCTCTCCAGGGGGGTAAACTACAAGCAGGATCAATGTGTATGAACCTCTCTCCTCTCCAGGGGGGTAAACTACAAGCAGGATCAATGTGTATGACCTTCTCTCCTCTCCAGAGGGGTAAACTACAAGCAGGATCAATGTGTATGACCTTCTCTCCTCTCTAGAGGGGTAAACTACAAGCAGGATCAATGTGTATGACCCTCTCTCCTCTCCAGGGGGTAAACTACAAGCAGGATCAATGTGTATGACCCACTCTCCTCTCTAGAGGGGTAAACTACCAGCAGGATCAATGTGTATGACCTTCTCTCCTCTCCAGGGGGGTAAACTACAAGCAGGATCAATGTGTATGACCCTCTCTCCTCTCCAGAGGGGTAAACTACAAGCAGGATCAATGTGTATGACCCTCTCTCCTCTCCAGGGGGTAAACTACAAGCAGGATCAATGTGTATGACCCTCTCTCCTCTCCAGAGGGGTAAACTACCAGCAGGATCAATGTGTATGACCTTCTCTCCTCTCCAGGGGTGTAAACTACAAGCAGGATCAATGTGTATGACCCTCTCTCCAGAGGGGTAAACTACAAGCAGGATCAATGTGTATGACCCTCTCTCCTCTCCAGAGGGGTAAACTACAAGCAGGATCAATGTGTATGACCTTCTCTCCTCTCCAGAGGGGTAAACTACCAGCAGGATCAATGTGTATGACCTTCTCTCCTCTCCAGGGGGGTAAACTACAAGCAGGATCAATGTGTATGACCCTCTCTCCAGAGGGGTAAACTACAAGCAGGATCAATGTGTATGACCCTCTCTCCTCTCCAGAGGGGTAAACTACCAGCAGGATCAATGTGTATGACCTTCTCTCCTCTCCAGGGGGGTAAACTACAAGCAGGATCAATGTGTATGACCTTCTCTCCTCTCCAGGGGGGTAAACTACAAGCAGGATCAATGTGTATGACCTTCTCTCCTCTCCAGGGGGGTAAACTACAAGCAGGATCAATGTGTATGACCTTCTCTCCTCTCCAGGGGGGTAAACTACAAGCAGGATCAATGTGTATGACCTTCTCTCCTCTCCAGGGGGGGTAAACTACAAGCAGGATCAATGTGTATGACCTTCTCTCCTCTCCAGGGGGGTAAACTACAAGCAGGATCAATGTGTATGACCCTCTCTCCAGAGGGGTAAACTACAAGCAGGATCAATGTGTATGACCCTCTCTCCTCTCCAGAGGGGTAAACTACCAGCAGGATCAATGTGTATGACCTTCTCTCCTCTCCAGGGGGGTAAACTACAAGCAGGATCAATGTGTATGACCTTCTCTCCTCTCCAGGGGGGTAAACTACAAGCAGGATCAATGTGTATGACCTTCTCTCCTCTCCAGGGGGGTAAACTACAAGCAGGATCAATGTGTATGACCTTCTCTCCTCTCCAGGGGGGTAAACTACAAGCAGGATCAATGTGTATGACCTTCTCTCCTCTCCAGGGGGGTAAACTACAAGCAGGATCAATGTGTATGACCTTCTCTCCTCTCCAGGGGGGGTAAACTACAAGCAGGATCAATGTGTATGACCTTCTCTCCTCTCCAGAGGGGTAAACTACAAGCAGGATCAATGTGTATGACCTTCTCTCCTCTCCAGGGGGGGTAAACTACAAGCAGGATCAATGTGTATGACCTTCTCTCCTCTCCAGAGGGGTAAACTACAAGCAGGATCAATGAGGTAGCCAGCTAACTTGTCTAAATATATATATCTATATTAGAAAGACCAGTTTAAAATGGGCATGGTCTAATGGACTCAACAACCAAAAACACATACTGAAGCTTAGCTTTCTTAATAAACCTGAAAATCAGTAGATATTTTTGGTTGTTTATGAAAGTTAGCTTGCTAACTCATTGATCCTGCTTTATAGTATACACCCCAGGTTGCATATTAGAACTAGGGCTGTCAATAGATTTAAATAATTAATCAAGATTAATTGTATGATTTTCTGTAGTTAATAAAGATTAATCGCATTTTTAAAAAGTGTTCAAATTTGACCCTAATATAAGAGGTTTCAATTTTTTTTTAAACATGACATTGGGTTGTAGTTATAATTTATTCCTGTCAGGAGGAATGGGCCAAAATTCACCCAACTTATTGTGGGAAGCTTGTGGAAGGCTACACGATACGTTTGACCCAAGTTAAACAATATAAAGGCAATGCTACCAAATACTAATTGAATGTATGTAAACTTCTGACCCACTGGGAATGTGTTGAAAGAAATCAAATCTGAAATAAATCATTCTCTCTACTATTATTCTGACATTTCACATTCTTAAAATAAAGTGGTGATCCTAACTGACCTAAGACAGGGAATTTTTAATAGGATTAAATGTCAGGAATTGTGAAAAACTGAGTTTAAATATATTTGGCTAAAGTGTATGTAAACTTCCAATTTCAACTGTATATAATATTTTTTATTAAATATATTACTTCAGATGGAAAGTTGAAAGCTTCCAAACTTCTGAATAGAAAAGGCCATTCATGACGGTTGTAAATCTTTTCGGTATGAATAGCCATTATTGATCAATCTATATCTTATTTTTTTGCGTATTGATTTTAAACTAAAACATGTTCTTGTATTTGTTTGTTAGTGCCTATTTTTAATAAACCCTGTTTGATTGATACTGTATGTATCAAGTCTGTTAAGGATTTTGCCATTCTATTACATATGAGCTTTGTTATTATTTTGTTTTCACAATTTATTAAACGAATCCGGTCCGTAATCAGCAGGGACTCTCCAGATTTTCCTGGTTTTAATTTAACTGAAAAAAATGTTGACACATGGAACTGAAACTGAAATCTAATTACAATGTTGCAGAACATTGAAGTAAACATTTTGTGAGAAACATTGTAAACTGTAATTCAAACGGTGAGTTTCCCTTAAATGAAAACGTTGAGACAATTGTTGTCACAATGTTTAATCTATCGCAGGGATATTCAACTTTTACACTACGGGGTCCAGAGCCTGCTGGTTCTCTGTTCTACCTGATAATGAATTCCACCCACCTGATGTACCAGATCTAAATCAGTCCCTGGTGAAAAAATGCAGTGGAACTAGCTTAGAGGAGTTTGGTTTTAGGGTTCTATCATACAACCTAATACAATGTTGTAGAAAGTAACAAAAACGTTTTGTGCCAGCTGGGTCTTCAGCTGCAAGCTGCAAAGAGCATACAGATAAGCATTGTGTTTTACGCTCAAAAGGGTCCGTGCGGAAACAGACTTTTGAAACTTTTGGGTGAAAAATTAAAATGTGAAAAAATGCTTCAAAATAAATGAACAGCGTTAACTTTGACAGCCCTCATTTTAACATGTATGTTCCTCCTCCTCTCCAGGTGTGCATGGCTGTCTAACATGTTCCTCCTCCTCTCCAGGTGTGCATGGCTGTCTAAGTTCCAGGACAACAGCCAGTGGATCCAGATTGACCTACAGGATGTGGGTGTGGTCTCAGGTATCCTGACCCAGGGTCGCTGTGATGCTGATGAGTGGCTGACCAAGTACAGTGTCCAGTACCGCACCGATCAGAACCTAAACTGGATCTACTACAAGGATCAGACTGGCAACAACAGGGTCAGTATACAGTAGGACCAACAACAGGGTCAATGCACAATAGGACCAACAAACGGGTCAATTTGCAGTAGGACCAACAACAGGGTCAGTATGCAGTAGGACCAACAACAGTCAGTATGCAGTAGGACCAACAACAGGGTCAGTATGCAGTAGGACCAACAACAGGGTCAGTGTGCAGTAGGACCAACAACAGGGTCAGTATACAGTAGGACCAACAACAGAGTCAGTATGCAGTAGGACCAACAACAGTCAGTATGCAGTAGGACCAACAACAGGGTCAGTATACAGTAGGACCAACAACAGGGTCAGTATACAGTAGGACCAACAACAGGGTCAGTATACAGCAGGACCAACAACAGGGTCAGTATGCAGTAGGACCAACAACAGGGTCAGTATGCAGTAGGACCAACAACAGGGTCAGTATGCAGTAGGACCAACAACAAGGTCAGTATGCAGTAGGACCAACAACAGGGTCAGTATGCAGTAGGACCAGCAACAGGGTCAGTATACAGTAGGATCAGACTGGCAACAACATGGTCAATATACAGTAGGACCAAAAACATGGTCAGTATACAGTAGGACCATACTGGCAACAATAGGGTCAGTATACAGTAGGACAAGACTGGCAACAACAGGGTCAGTATACAGTAGGAACAACAATAGGGTCAGTATACAGTAGGACAAACAGGGTCAGTATGCAGTAGGACCAACAACAGGGTCAGTATACAGTAGGACCAACAACAGGGTCAGTATACAGTAGGACCAGACTGGTAACAGCAGGGTCAGTATGCAGTAGGACCAACAACAGGGTCGGTATACAGTATGACCAACAACAAGGTCAGTATACAGTAGGACCAGACTGGCAACAACAGGGTCTGTTTAGAGTAGAACCAACAACAGGGTCAGTATACAGTAGGACCAACAACAGGGTCAGTATACAGTAGGACCAGACTGGCAACAACAGGGTCTGTTTAGAGTAGAACCAACAACAGGGTCAGTGTGCAGTAGGACCAACGATAGGGTCAGTATGCAGTAGGACCAGACTGGCAACAACAGGGTCAGTATGCAGAAGGCCCAGACTGGCGACAACAGGGTCAATGTACAGTAGTACAAACAACAGGGTCAGTATGCAGAAGGCCCAGACTGGCGACAACAGGGTCAGTATGCAGTAGGACCAACAACAGGGTCAGTATACAGTAGGACCAACAACAGAGTCAGTATATAGTAGTACCAACAACAGGGTCAGTATGCAGTAGGACCAACAATAGGGTGAGTATACAGTAGGACCAACAGCAGGGTCAGTATGCAGTAGGGCCAACAACAGGGTCAGTATGCAGTAGGACAACAACAGAGTCAGTATGCAGTAGGACCAACAACAGTCAGTATGCAGTAGGACCAACAATAGGGTGAGTATACAGTAGGACCAACAATAGGGTGAGTATACAGTAGGACCAACAGCAGGGTCAGTATGCAGTAGGACCAACAACAGGGTCAGTATGCAGTAGGACCAACAACAGAGTCAGTATGCAGTAGGACCAACAACAGTCAGTATGCAGTAGGACCAACAACAGGGTCAGTATGCAGTAGGACCAACTACAGAGTCAGTATGCAGTAGGACCAACAACAGTCAGTATGCAGTAGGACCAACAACAGGGTCAGTATGCAGCAGGACAAACAATAGGGTCAGTATACAGTAGGACCAACAACAGGGTTAGTATGCAGTTGGACCAGACTGGCAACAACAGGGTCCATATACAGTAGGGCCAACAACAGGGTCAGTATGCAGAAGGCCCAGACTGGCGACAACAGGGTCAGTATACAGTAGGACCAACAACAGGGTCAGTATGCAGTAATACCAACAACAGGGTCAGTATGCAGTAATACCAACAACAGGGTCAGTATACAGTAGGACCAACAGCAGGGTCAGTATGCAGTAGGCCCAGACTGGCAACAACAGGGTCAGTATGCAGTAGGACCAGACTGGCAACAACAGGGTCAGTATGCAATAGGACCAGACTGGCAACAACAGGGTCAGTATGCAGTAGGACCAACACCAGGGTCAGTATACAGTAAGACCAACAACAGGGTCAGTTTACAAAAGGACTAGACTGGCAACAAAAGGGTCAGTATAAATTAGGAACAACAACAGGGTCAGTATGCAGTAGGACCAACAACAGAGCCAGTATACAGTAGGACCAACAACAGGGTCAGTATACAGTAGGACCAACCACAGGGTCAGTATACAGTAGGACCAGCAACAGGGTCAGTATACAGTATGACCAACAACAGGGTCAGTATAAAGTAGGACCAACAACAGGGTCAGTGTGCAGTAGGACCAACAACAGGGTCAGTGTGCAGTAGGACCAACAACAGGGTCAGTGTGCAGTAGGACCAACAACAGGGTCAGTGTGCAGTAGGACCAACAATAGGGTCAGTATGCAGTAGGACAAACAACAGGGTCAGTGTGCAGTAGGACCAACAATAGGGTCAGTATGCAGTAGGACCAACAACAGGGTCAGTGTGCTGTAGGACCAACAACAGGGTCAGTATAAAGTAGGACCAACAACAGGGTCAGTATGCAGTAGGACCAACAACAGTCAGTATGCAGTAGGACCAACAATAGGGTCAGTATGCAGTAGTACCAACAACAGGGTCAGTGTGCAGTAGGACCAACAACAGGGTCAGTATGCAGTAGGACCAACAGCAGGGTCAGTATGCAGTAGGACCAACAACAGGGTCAGTATAAAGTAGGACCAACAATAGGGTCAGTATGCAGTAGGACCAACAACAGGGTCAGTGTGCAGTAGGACCAACAACAGGGTCAGTGTGCAGTAGGACCAACAACAGGGTCAGTATGCAGTAGGACCAACAACAGGGTCAGTATGCAGCAGGACCAACAACAGGGTCAGTATAAAGTAGGACCAACAATAGGGTCAGTATGCAGTAGGACCAACAACAGGGTCAGTGTGCAGTAGGACCAACAACAGGGTCAGTATGCAGTAGGACCAACAACAGGGTCAGTGTGCAGTAGGACCAACAACAGGGTCAGTGTGCAGTAGGACCAACAACAGGGTCAGTATGCAGTAGGACCAACAACAGGGTCAGTATGCAGCAGGACCAACAACAGGGTCAGTATACAGTAATACCAACAATAGGGTGAGTATACAGGCTGGGCATTCTGTATTATGCTACTAGTAATACTACTAAATCACAAGGGAACAATTGTCAGTTCCTCTTAGGCTCTGTGTTCTAAAAGTCACTCTATTTCCTTTCTAATGCAGTAGTTTTGACCAGAGGTCTATGGGCTAAAATGGTGCACTACATAGGGTGGCTAAAGTGGTGCACTACATAGGGTGGCTAAAGTGGTGCACTACATAGGGTGGCATTTGGGGTTGAGCCCATCTCACTTGTACATCCTTCTCTAGAGAGGACTATAGTCTGTACATCCTTCTCTAGAGAGGACTATAGTCTGTACATCCTTCTCTAGAGAGGACTATAGTCTGTACATCCTTCTCTAGAGAGGACTATAGTCTGTACATCCTTCTCTAGAGAGGACTATAGTCTGTACATCCTTCTCTAGAGAGGACTATAGTCTGTACATCCTTCTCTAGAGAGGACTATAGTCTGTACATCCTTCTCTAGAGAGGACTATAGTCTGTACATCCTTCTCTAGAGAGGACTATAGTCTGTACATCCTTCTCTAGAGAGGACTATAGTCTGTACATCCTTCTCTAGAGAGGACTATAGTCTGTACATCCTTCTCTAGAGAGGACTATAGTCTGTACATCCTTCTCTAGAGAGGACTATAGTCTGTACATCCTTCTCTAGAGAGGACTATAGTCTGTACATCCTTCTCTAGAGAGGACTATAGTCTGTACATCCTTCTCTAGAGAGGACTATAGTCTGTACATCCTTCTCTAGAGAGGACTATAGTCTGTACATCCTTCTCTAGAGAGGACTATAGTCTGTACATCCTTCTCTAGAGAGGACTATAGTCTGTAGGCTGACTACAGACTATAGTTGGTTGATTGGTTGATGTCAGATGGGCATGTTATCGACCTGCCAATGTCGTGTCTCTGTTCCCGCAGGTGTTCTATGGGAACTCGGACCGCTCGTCGTCCGTTCAGAACCTGCTGCGTCCTCCTATTGTGGCCCGCTATGTTAGGCTCCTCCCTCTGGGTTGGCACACCCGCATCGCCCTGCGCATGGAGCTGCTGATGTGTATGAACAAGTGTACCTAAAACCCATGACCCTAACCCCTAACCTCTAACCTTGTCTATCCTACTGGGCACAGATGTCAGTTCAACGTCTAGTTTTGATTTACATTTGGTTAAGTTATCAACTAACGTAAATTCAACGTGAAATCAAGAATCAAATTCACCATGTCATGTGATTTAGGCTAAAAGTTGGGTGAAAATATGAAATGCTCTCACGTTGATTTGTTTTACACATTTATTCAACGCTATCAAATGTATTTTTTGTGTTGAAATGACATGGAAACCACGTTGATGTAATCAGTTTTTGCCCAGTGAGGTCAGTGTCCACCTTGCCCTTCCAACTTAACTCCCTGACACCAAAGGGCGACATTATTTAAGCATTTCATTGTACACTTGGCTGTATGACGTGCATATGACAAATAAACTTTGATTTGTTACTGGTCCGGTAACCCTGTCAAGACACAGTATCCAGCTAGTAGCAATAGGATGTCTTGATCTCTTACTCTGTTTGTCTTCTAGGGGCTGTGGCTGTCAGTGTGTTTTATTGGCAGAGACCATTGTGTGTTTACCTTTTTTAACTATAGTAAATAATACAGTATTTAATTTGCATATACCCTGCCCATTCCCCTCCCCATATCCCAATTTGTGCCACCCATAAGTTAGAAAAATACATGGCAAGTACACTATATGACCAAAAGTATGTGGACACCTGCTCGTCGAACATCTCATTACTAAATCATGGGCATTTATATGGAGTTGGTCACCCCTTGCTGCTGTAACAGCCTCCACTCTTCTGGGAAGGCTTTCCACAAGATGTTGGAACATTGCTGCTATAACAGCCTCCACTCTTCTGGGAAGGCTTTCCACAAGATGTTGGAACATTGCTGCTATAACAGCCTCCACTCTTCTGGGAAGGCTTTCCACAAGATGTTGGAACATTGCTGCTATAACAGCCTCCACTCTTCTGGGAAGGCTTTCCACTAGATGTTGGAACATTGCTGCTATAACAGCCTCCACTCTTCTGGGAAGGCTTTCCACTAGATGTTGGAACATTGCTGCTATAACAGCCTCCACTCTTCTGGGAAGGCTTTCCACAAGATGTTGGAACATTGCTGCTATAACAGCCTCCACTCTTCTGGGAAGGCTTTCCACTAGATGTTGGAACATTGCTGCTATAACAGCCTCCACTCTTCTGGGAAGGCTTTCCACTAGATGTTAGAACATTGCTGCTATAACAGCCTCCACTCTTCTGGAAGGCTTTCCACTAGATGTTGGAACATTGCTGCTGTAACAGCCTCCACTCTTCTGGAAGGCTTTCCACTAGATGTTGGAACATTGCTGCGGGGACTTGCTTCCATTCAGCCACAAGAGCGTTAGTGAGGTTGGGCCCAACACAAGTTGCATTCTTTCAGAGCCAGAAAAAAATGTGTCTGCTTGTATATTTAGCAATGAATCCTCTGATAGGAACATCGCTGAAAGACTCTATGGAACAAGGACAACCATATATCTACACCCACAAAAACGTGAAGTGCAATCAATATAACATAGAGCCATCGTGACATGCCACAAAGCAGGACTACATCTATTTTTAGATCTCGCCCCCCTCCCCCCCAACACCTGAAGCCGTCGTAGGGTGTACTGTTCAGCGAGCGACGCCCAGACCTGCTTTCCTCCTGGGCTATTATGTGTGAAACACATCTCAGTGTCCTAGAAATGCCTCAGACATGATGAAACCAAACCCAGGTTCCCCCGGGGTGAAATTCCTCTTTAACTATGAAGTTGTTCATATTCTTAGCTTTATCCTTTGAAAATAGACAAGTGGAAAAATTCTGGGGATGAGCATTTGTGTCTTCAATATGTACCCATTGTTCCGCTTTAGTGCATTTAACTCTATGTCGCAAGTAAAAGCCTTTGGTGGCGAGTCAATACAATTCCAAGTGTGGAAGGTTAAACCCCCCTCAGACTCAGGAAGGTTAAAACCCCCTCAGACTCAGGAAGGTTAAAACCACCCTCAGACTCAGGAAGGTTAAAACCACCCTCAGACTCAGGAAGGTTAAAACCACCCTCAGACTCAGGAAGGTTTAAACCACCCTCAGACTCAGGAAGGTTTAAACCACCCTCAGACTCAGGAAGGTTTAAACCACCCTCAGACTCAGGAAGGTTAAAACCACCCTCAGACTCAGGAAGGTTAAAACCCCCCTCAGACTCAGGAAGGTTAAAACCCCCCTCAGACTCAGGAAGGTTAAAACCCCCTCAGACTCAGGAAGGTTAAAACCCCCCTCAGACTCAGGAAGGTTAAAACCCCCCTCAGACTCAGGAAGGTTAAACCCCCATCAGACCTAGGAAGGTTAAACCCCCCTCAGACTCAGGAAGGTTTAAACCACCCTCAGACTCAGGAAGGTTTAAACCACCCTCAGACTCAGGAAGGTTAAAACCACCCTCAGACTCAGGAAGGTTAAAACCCCCCTCAGACTCAGGAAGGTTAAAACCCCCCTCAGACTCAGGAAGGTTAAAACCCCCCTCAGACTCAGGAAGGTTAAAACCCCCCTCAGACTCAGGAAGGTTAAACCCCCATCAGACCTAGGAAGGTTAAACCCCCCTCAGACTCAGGAAGGTTTAAACCACCCTCAGACTCAGGAAGGTTAAAACCACCCTCAGACTCAGGAAGGTTAAAACCACCCTCAGACTCAGGAAGGTTAAAACCACCCTCAGACTCAGGAAGGTTAAAACCACCCTCAGACTCAGGAAGGTTAAAACCCTCCTCAGACTCAGGAAGGTTAAACCCCCCCTCAGACTCAGGAAGGTTAAACCCCCCCTCAGACTCAGGAAGGTTTAAACCCCCCTCAGACTCAGGAAGGTTAAAACCCCCCTCAGACTCAGGAAGGTTAAAACCCCCCTCAGACTCAGGAAGGTTAAAACCCCCTCAGACTCAGGAAGGTTAAAACCACCCTCAGACTCAGGAAGGTTAAAACCCCCTCTGACTCAGGAAGATTAAACCCCCCTCAGACTCAGGAAGGTTAAAACCAGCCTCAGACTCAGGAAGGTCAAAACCCCCCTCAGACTCAGGAAGGTTAAAACCCCCCTCAGACTCAGGAAGGTTAAACCACCCTCAGACTCAGGAAGGTTAAAACCACCCTCAGACTCAGGAAGGTTAAAACCACCCTCAGACTCAGGAAGGTTAAAACCCCCCTCAGACTCAGGAAGGTTAAAACCCCCCTCGGACTCAGGAAGGTTAAGCCCCCCTCAGACTCAGGAAGGTTAAACCCCCCTCAGACTCAGGAAGGTTAAAACCCCCCTCAGACTCAGGAAGATGTAAAACCTTCCTTTTATTTGCCCATATAACATCTATGCCATTCTGAAGAGGTTTATTCTGCCTGTAAGATTTATGGGAAGATTGTTCCATTTAATTAGATCTGCTTTCATATTGTTGAGTAATGGAATAATGTTACCTTTATATATTTGTTGTCACTTGTTAAGCATCCCAAGTATTTCATATTTTTTAGTGGTCCACATAAAGGATTGCTGTAGATCGTGAGTTTTACCATCATTTTTTTCCACGATAATTATATCCTGAGATTTTTGAGCATTCTGAGTTTTCGATATTGGTCAGCCATATCAGGAGATAATTTGCAAATAGGTTTAGTTTATATTCATGTTCACCAATACTGATACCTGTTACATTTGAGTTCTGTCTAATTCTTTCTGCAAGCGGTTCAATTGCTATTGCAAACAGGAGGTTGGAGAGGGGACATTCCTGCCCCTTTTTTAAAAGCAATTTCATCAGATAATGTATTATTTGTGTATATTTAGCTTTAGGACATTTATATACTATTTCTTATTAAATTGATTATTTCAGCTGGATGTGGCTGAAATACCTGAATCCACCAATTTTAAGGGATGTCCTCATACTTTTGTGTATATACCATATATTGTGTACCAGGTTATAGAATAGAGCAGAAGCTGTGATCGAGCCGTTCAATCCCGTCCTACCTACAGGTTATGGAAACGTGCTCTTTTAGTATTTCTCCAATAGGTTTAGGGTTAGGGTTGTAAAGTTGTAAACTAACCCTAACCCTAACCCTACAGGTTATGGAAATGTGCTCTTTTAGTATTTCTCCAATAGGTTTCCTGAAGGAGATATGCTCCACTTCTATGTCAAAGATAAAACAAAAACACTATAATAAATACTACAGTGATGTTCTCCAAAACACTTCAGTAAATACTACAGTAAACTACAGTCGGTAAAACACTACAATAAATACTATAGTTTATACTACAGTTTATTTTACTACAGTATTTATACTATCAACTACATACTACACTATACTACAGTATTTATACTATCAACTACATACTACAGTTTATTTTACTACAGTATTTATACTGTTAACTACATACTACAGTACATGCATATGTATACTAAACACTACATTGAATACTACAATATTTATACCATAGTATACTATAGTATTTGTTTCATGTAAGTGAGAACAAGGAACTGTAGACATGATCATTGGGGGCCGATTTACTGGACACAGATAAAGCCTGGTCCTGATTCTGTAGACATGATCATTGGGGTCCGGTTTACTGGACACAGATAAAGCCTGGTCCTGATTCTGTAGACATGATCATTGGGGTCCGGTTTACTGGACAGATAAAGCCTGGTCCTGATTCTGTAGACATGATCATTGGGGTCCGGTTTACTGGACACAGATAAAGCCTGGTCCTGATTCTGTAGACATGATCATTGGGGGCCGGTTTACTGGACAGATAAAGCCTGGTCCTGATTCTGTAGACATGATCATTGGGGGCCGGTTTACTGGACACAGATAAAGCCTGGTCCTGATTCTGTAGACATGATCATTGGGGGCCGGTTTACTGGACAGATAAAGCCTGGTCCTGATTCTGTAGACATGATCATTGGGGTCCGGTTTACTGGACACAGATAAAGCCTGGTCCTGATTCTGTAGACATGATCATTGGGGTCCGGTTTACCGGACACAGATAAAGCCTGGTCCTGATTCTGTAGACATGATCATTGGGGGCCGGTTTACTGGACAGATAAAGCCTGGTCCTGATTCTGTAGACATGATCATTGGGGGCCGGTTTACTGGACACAGATAAAGCCTGGTCCTGATTCTGTAGACATGATCATTGGGGGCCGGTTTACTGGACACAGATAAAGCCTGGTCCTGATTCTCCACTGAGCATGGTTTTTAGTCCAGGACTAGGCGTAATCTGTGTCCGGGGAACTAGCCCCTAATGATCTAAAGTCCAGAGTCAGATGAGATGTGGACATGTTGTTGGATGTCCTGTAAACTAAAGTACTGTACTGTCTGTTTGAATGTGACTTGTATTGTGATGTGTAAGGTATAGTGTTGCTGTATTTCAGTGGAGTCTCCAATCTCCTGTTGAATCACATTAGATTGTATATTTAGGGTTAGGTTTAGGGCCAATACACCCCTCAATAAAGTGACAGCATTGAAAACAAAGGAAACTAGTTGTATACATTATTTCAGATGGCACTCAGATACTGTATCCTCACTGACGTACAGTGCATTCAGATCCATTTACTTTCTGCACATTTTGTTACGTTACTTATTCTAGACTCAATCTGCACACAATACCCCATAATTATAAAGTAAAACAGGTTTAAGGACATTTTTGCAAATGTATAAAAATAAAAAAAACGATCACATTTGCATAAGTATTCAGACCCTTAACTCAGTACTTTGTTGAAGCACCTTTGGCAGCGATTACAGCCTGGAGTCTTCTTGGGTATGACGCTACAAGCTTGGCACACCTGTATTTGGGGAGTTTCTTCTCTGCAGATCCTCTCAAGCTCTGTCAGGTTGGACAGGGAGCATTGCTGGCTATTTTCAGGTCTCTCCAGAGATGTTAGATCGGGTTCAAGTCCGGGCTTTGGCTGGGCCACTCAAGGACATTCAGAGACTTGTCCCGAAGCCACTGCTGCGTTGTCTTGGCTGTGTGCTTAGAGTCGTTGTCCTGTTGGAAGGTGAACCTTCACCCCAGTCTGAGGTCCTGAGCGCTCTGGAGCAGGTTTTCATCAAGGATCTCTCGGAACTTTTCTCTGTTCATCTTTCCCTCGATCCTGACTAGTCTCCCAGTCCCTGCCGCTGACACAAGCCACCATGCTTCACTGTAGGGATGATGCCAGGTTTCCTCCAGACGTGACGCTTGGAATTCAGGCCAAAGAGTTCAATCTTGGTTTCATCAGACCAGAGAATCTTTTCTCATGGTCTGAGAGTCCTTTAGGTGCCTTTTGGCAAACTCCAAGCAGGCTGTCATGTGCCTTTTACTGAGGTGTGGCTTCCGTCTGGCCACTCTACCATAAAGGCCTGATTGGTGGAGTGCTGCAGAGATGGTTGTCCTTCTGGAAGGGTCTCACATCTCCACAGAGGAACTGGAGCTCTGTCAGAGTGACCATCGGGTTCTTGGTCACCTCCCTGACCAAGGCCCTTCTCCCCAAATTGCTCAGTTTGGCTGGGCGGCCAGCTCTAGGAAGAGTCTTGGTGGTTCCAAACTTTATCCATTTAATAAAGATGGTGGCCAATGTGTTCTTGGCGATCTTCAATGCTGCAGAAATATTTTGGTACCCTTCCCCAGATCTCTGCCTCAACACAATCCTGTCTCTGAGCTCTACGGACAATTCCTTCGACCTCATGGCTTGGTTTTTGCTCTGACATGCAGTCAACTGTGGGACCTTATATAGACATGTGTGTGCCTTTCCTTATATTGTCCAATCAATTGAATTTACCACAGGTGGACTCCAATCAAGTTGTAGAAACACCTCAAAGATGATCCATGGAAACAGGATGCACCTGAGCTCAATTTCGAGTCTCATAGCAAAGGGTCTGAATACTTATTTACATAAGGTATCTGTTTTTTAGTTTTAATACATTTGCCAAAATGTCTAAAAACCTGTTTTTGCTTTGTCATTATGGGGTATTGAGTGTGTTTTTATTTAATCAATTTTAGAATAAGGATGTAACGTAACAAAATGTGGAAAAAGTCCAGGGGTCTGAATACTTTCCGAATGCAGGAAACATTCTCCAGACAGGAAGTTGCTTGCTAACAAGCAGAGAACAATAGAAGTGATGGTGTTCTATACGTTTAATCAACCCTGTATTAAGGTTAACCCTAGATAGCTGTGTCCTATAAGGTTAAACAAATCTACTTTGAAACAAGAGTATACACCTCACACACATGATTATAGGCTTAAAAAAAAGAAGACGCCTGTACCATGTCAGATATAGAATTGTAATGTGTTCAGTTGAGTTTGCATCCCAATATTACACTTTATATACATCACAGATAAAAGCAAAACTGTTTACATAGAAACAACACATTTTCGTCGGGGGAAAAAAAAGTTTATTAATTTGAAATTAGAAAAAATATGAATAACATTCCACCCAAGAGGCCACTGGGTAATTTCACTGCAGGAAAGGGATTTATTGAACACCATGTGGCTATGAACAAAGAGAAGAGGACTGTCGAGTTGTTATCTGACCATGTCTGCTAAGGTGCACCGTTCAAAAAAGACAACGTGAGATCACTTGAGCCAGGCTAAATTAAACCAGGCTATTTGAATACAATCAGATGGTAAAAAAACAGTCATTCAGTGTCCGACTAAAGATGTTCTCTCCCAGGCTGGTGCAAGAGCTGCTCTGTTCTGCAAAATGAACAAGTTAAATATTCTGTTATAAGCGCTTGAAATGAATAATAACAGCACACAGCATCTAAAGCACAAGCCAAGCTCCTTGACCATCTGCAATGGATCTATTCAATATCCCTCTTCCAGAATTCACATGTATTATAGAATAATTTCAACAGCTATTCACCAGCATTGTAGCATAGTAAACCTATTTGTATAAACAGCTATTCACCAGAATTGTAGCATAGTAAACCTATTTGTATAAACAGCTATTCACCAGCATTGTAGCATAGTAAACCTATTTGTATAAACAGCTATTCACCAGCATTGTAGCATAGTAAATCTATTTGTATAAACAGCTATTCACCAGAATTGTAGCATAGTAAACCTGTTTGTATAAATAGCAGCATCAGTTGTAAGCATTTGGCCAAACAACATTATGTGACTAAATTCTCCACCTAGTATCATATAATATACAGACATGCTCAAATGTGTTGGTACCCTTAAATCTCATTGATATAATGCTTCATTCCTCCTGAAAAGTGATGAATTTACAAGCTATTTTATCATGTATACTTGCATGCCTTTGGTATGTCATAGAATAAAGCAAAGAAGCTGTGAAAAGAGATTCATTATTGTTCTTATTCTACAAAGATATTCTAAAATGGCCTGTACACATGTTGGTGGCCCTTAGAAAATATAATAAAATAATTGGATTATAGTGATATTTCAAACTAATTCGTTTATTTAATTAGTATCACACGTCTCCAATCTTGTAATCAGTCATTCAGCCTATTTAAATGGAGTAAAGTAGTCACTGTGCTTTTTGGTATCATTGTGTACACAACACTGAACACGGACCAGAGAAAGCAAAGGAGAGATTTGTCTGAGGAGAAAAGAAAGAAAATAGACAAGCATGGTAAAGGCTACAAGACCATCTCCAAGCAGCTTGGTGTTCCTGTGACAACAGTTGCAAATATTATTAAGAAGTTTAAGGTCCATGGAACTGTAGCCAACCTCCCTGGGAGTGGCCGCAAGAGGAAAATCAACCCCAGATTGAACAGAAGGATAGTGCGAAAGGTAGAAAAAGAACCATGGATAACTGCCAAAGAGATACAAGCTAAACTCCAAGGTGAAGGTACGTCAGTTTCTGATCGCACCATCCGTCACTTTTTGAACTAAAATGGGCTCCGTGGAAGAAGACCCAGGAGGACTCCACTTTTGAAAGAAAAACATAAAAAAGACAGACTACATATTGACAAGCCACCATCCTTCTAGGAGAATGTCCTTTGGACAGATGAGTCAAGACTGGAGCTTTGTGGCAAGTCACATCAGCTCTATGTTCACAGACGAAAAAATGAAGCTTTCAAAGGAAAGAACACCATACCTACAGTGAAATATGGAGAAGGCTGGGTTCTGTTTTGGGGCTGCTGTGCTGCGCCTGGCACAAGGTGCATTGAATCTGTGCAGGGCACAATGAAATCTCAAGACTATCAAGGCGTTCTGTAGCGAAACGTACTGCCCAGTGTCAGAAAGCTCTGTCTCAGTCACAGGTCATGGGTCCTCCAACAGGATAATGACCCAAAACACACAGCTAAAAGCACACAAGAATGGATAAGAACAAAACAAAACTATTCTGAAGTGGCCTTTATGAGTCCTGATCTGAATCCTATCGAACATCTATGGAAAGAGCTGAAACTTACAGTCTGGAGAAAGCACCCAACAAACCTGAGCAGTTTGCTCAGGAAGAGTGGGCCAAACTACCTGTTACCAGGTGCAGAAGGTACCCATCAAACCTGAGACAGTTGGAGCAGTTTGCTCAGGAAGAGTGGGCCAAACTACCTGTTAACAGGTGCAGAAGGCACCCATCAAACCTGAGACAGCTGGAGCAGTTTGCTCAGGAAGAGTGGGCCAAACTACCTGTTAACAGGTGCAGAAGGCACCCAACAAACCTGAGACAGATGGAGCAGTTTGTTCAGGAAGAGTGGGCCAAACTACCTGTTAACAGGTGCAGAAGGCACCCATCAAACCTGAGACAGTTGGAGCAGTTTGTTCAGGAAGAGTGGGCCAAACTACCTGTTAACAGGTGCAGAAGGCACCCAACAAACCTGAGACAGATGGAGCAGTTTGTTCAGGAAGAGTGGGCCAAACTACCTGTTAACAGGTGCAGAAGGTACCCATCAAACCTGAGACAGTTGGAGCAGTTTGTTCAGGAAGAGTGGGCCAAACTACCTGTTAACAGGTGCAGAAGGCACCCATCAAACCTGAGACAGATGGAGCAGTTTGTTCAGGAAGAGTGGGCCAAACTACCTGTTAACAGGTGCAGAAGGTACCCATCAAACCTGAGACAGTTGGAGCAGTTTGTTCAGGAAGAGTGGGCCAAACTACCTGTTAACAGGTGCATAAGGCACCCAACAAACCTGAGACAGATGGAGCAGTTTGTTCAGGAAGAGTGGGCCAAACTACCTGTTAACAGGTGCAGAAGGCACCCAACAAACCTGAGACAGATGGAGCAGTTTGTTCAGGAAGAGTGGGCCAAACTACCTGTTACCAGGTGCAGAAGTCACCCAGTGGGCCAAACTACCTGTTAACAGGTGCAGAAGGCACCCAACAAACCTGAGACAGTTGGAGCAGTTTGTTCAGGAAGAGTGGGCCAAACTACCTGTTAACAGGTGCAGAAGGTACCCATCAAACCTGAGACAGTTGGAGCAGTTTGTTCAGGAAGAGTGGGCCAAACTACCTGTTAACAGGTGCAGAAGGCACCCATCAAACCTGAGACAGTTGGAGCAGTTTGCTCAGGAAGAGTGGGCCAAACTACCTGTTAACAGGTGCAGAAGGCACCCAACAAACCTGAGACAGATGGAGCAGTTTGTTCAGGAAGAGTGGGCCAAACTACCTGTTAACAGGTGCAGAAGGCACCCATCAAACCTGAGACAGTTGGAGCAGTTTGTTCAGGAAGAGTGGGCCAAACTACCTGTTAATAGGTGCAGAAGGCACCCATCAAACCTGAGACAGTTGGAGCAGTTTGTTCAGGAAGAGTGGGCCAAACTACCTGTTAACAGGTGCAGAAGGTACCCATCAAACCTGAGACAGTTGGAGCAGTTTGTTCAGGAAGAGTGGGCCAAACTACCTGTTAACAGGTGCAGAAGGCACCCATCAAACCTGAGACAGATGGAGCAGTTTGTTCAGGAAGAGTGGGCCAAACTACCTGTTAACAGGTGCAGAAGGTACCCATCAAACCTGAGACAGTTGGAGCAGTTTGTTCAGGAAGAGTGGGCCAAACTACCTGTTAACAGGTGCAGAAGGCACCCAACAAACCTGAGACAGATGGAGCAGTTTGTTCAGGAAGAGTGGGCCAAACTACCTGTTACCAGGTGCAGAAGTCACCCAGTGGGCCAAACTACCTGTTAACAGGTGCAGAAGGCACCCAACAAACCTGAGACAGTTGGAGCAGTTTGTTCAGGAAGAGTGGGCCAAACTACCTGTTAACAGGTGCAGAAGGTACCCATCAAACCTGAGACAGTTGGAGCAGTTTGTTCAGGAAGAGTGGGCCAAACTACCTGTTAACAGGTGCAGAAGGCACCCAACAAACCTGAGACAGCTGGAGCAGTTTGCTCAGGAAGAGTGGGCCAAACTACCTGTTAACAGGTGCAGAAGGCACCCAACAAACCTGAGACAGATGTAGCAGTTTGTTCAGGAAGAGTGGGCCAAACTACCTGTTAACAGGTGCAGAAGTCACCCAGTGGGCCAAACTACCTGTTACCAATGTGATGAATGTGATGAAGCCAGATCATAATATCTTAACCTAATTGTGATGACGCCAGATCATAATACACTATCTATACAAACATTATGTGGACAGCCCTTTAAATTAGTGTATTTGGCTATTTCATGAGGCAGTTGACATTGCTCAGGAGAGGGTTAAGGGCAAGGTGAGGGGTCAGAGGTTAGGGGTCAGGGTTTACCAGAGACGGAAGACGAAGAGAGACAACACACTCACTGTTTTTTTCTGGTTCAATTAACCAAGTAGACCAGACCCAGCAGCTATTGCATTGGTGTCTATCGGAGAGCCACTCAGATACTGTTTGAAGAGGTAGGGTTTTAGAAGATGGGCAGGGACGCTGTTGTCCTAGCTTCAGGGGGAAGCTGGTTCCACCATTGGGGTGCCAGGACAGAGAAGAGCTTGGAGTGGGCTGAGTGGGAGCAGGGCTGTTTTCCGTGCATCGGCAAGATACAACAGCTACGTCCGGTAAGACGAGGAGTGGGGGTGTGTGTCTATTTGTCAATAACAGCTGGTGCGCGATGTCTAATATTAAAGAAGTCTCGAGGTATTGCTCGCCTGAGGTAGAGTACCTCATGATAAGCTGTAGACCACACTATCTACCAAGAGAGTTTTCATCTATGTTTTTCGTAGCCGTCCATTTACCTCCACAAGCCGACGCTGGCACTAAGACCGCACTCAACGAGCTGTATAAGGCCAAAAGCAAACAAGAAGATGGTAATTCAGAAGCGGCGCTCCTAGTGGCTGGGGACTTTAATGCAGGCAAACTTAAATCAGTTTTACCAGCATGTCACAAAAACTAGACCACCTTTATCCCACACACAGAGACGTGTACAAAGCTCTCCCTCACCCTCCATTTGGAAAATCTGACCATGATTCCTGCTTACAAGCAAAAACTAAAGGAAGTACCAGTGACTCGCTCAATACGGAATTGGTCAGATGACGTGGATCCTATGCTACAGGTCTGTTTTGCTAGCACAGACTGGAATATGTTCCAGGATTCATCGAATGGTATTTAGGAGTATACCACCTCAGTCACCGGCTACATCAATGAGTACATCAACGACGACGTACCCACAGTGACCATATGTACATATCCTAACCAGAAGCCATGGATCACAGGCAACATCCGCACGGAGCTAAAGGCTAGAGCTGCTGCTTTCAAGGAGCGGGACACAACATCCTCTTATGCCCTCAGACGAAACATCAAACAGGCAAAGCGTCAATACAGGACTAAGATTGAATAATACTAAATCAAATCAAATGTATTTATATAGCCCTTCTTACATCAGCTGATGTCACAAAGTGCTGTGCAGAAACCCAGCCTAAAACCCCAAACAGCAAGCAATGCAGGTGAGGAAGCACGCTGGCTAAGAAAAACTCCCTAGAAAGGCCAGAACCTAGGAAGAAACCTAGAGAGAAACCAGGCTGAGGGGTGGCCAGTCCTCTTCTGGCTGTGCCGGGTGGAGATTATAACAGAACATGGCCAAGATGTTCAAATGTTCATAAATGACCAGCATGGTCAAATAATAATAATCACAGTAGTTGTCGAGGGTGCAGCAAGTCAGCACCTCAGGAGTAAATGTCCGTTGGCTTTTCATAGCCGATCATTCAGAGTATCTCTACCGCTCCTGCTGTCTCTAGAGAGTTGAAAACAGCAGGTCTGGGACAGGTAGCACGTCCGATGAACAGGTCAGGGTTCCATAGCCGCAGGCAGAACAGTTGAAACTGGAGCAGCAGCACGACCAGGTGGACTGGGGACACCAAGGAGTCATCAAGCCACGTAGTCCTGAGGCATGGTCCTAGGGCAATAGGTCCTCCGAGAGAGAGAAAGAGAGAATTAGAGAGAGCATACTTAAATTCACACAGTACACGAGATAAGACAGGATAAATACTCCAGATATAACAGACTGACCCTAGCCCCCCGACACAAACTATTGCAGCATAAATATTGGAGGGTGAGACAGGAGGGGTCGGGAGACACTGTGGCCCTGTCCGATGATACCCTCGGACAGGGCCAAACATGCAGGATATAACCCCACCCACTTTGCCAAAGCACAGCCCCCACACCACTAGAGGGATATCTTCAAACCACCAACTTACTATCCTGAGATAAGGCCGAGTATAGCCCAGGAAGATCTCCCCCACGGCACGAACCTGAGGGAGGGCGCCAACTCGGACAGGAAGATCACATCAGTGACTTAACCCACTCAAGTGACGCACCCCTCCTAGGGACGGCATGGAAGAGCACCAGTAAGCCAGTGACTCAACCCCCGTAATAGGGTTTGAGGTAGAGAATCCCAGTGGAGAGAGGGATTTGATTTAGTTTGTGTTTACCAGAGACGGTAATGTGAAGAACAACATGACCTGCACCAAAGTCAAGTTAGGATTTAACGTTACCCAAGTTATAAAATTCTCCGGTATAATGCCCTGCTTTTATTTTGTCACACACAACTGTAAGCTATTTTCTGTAATTAGCTTGCCATTAACTTGAAAACAATGAGTTTATTTTCCTGTAATAATGAATACAAATGAGGTAAATTTAAGTCAGCTATATGATATGGTCACTATTTGAACTGGCTAGCCAGCTAACTTAACAAGCTAGAAATGAACCAAGACATTGTTCAGAAAGTTGCTTTTAGTTTCCTGGTTTGCTTGATTGACATATCCTAAATTCATTTTTAAACGGATGGGTTTATTGGTGTTAAAATACACCAGTTATGCTATTATGGATCACCAGGCTGCTGATGTCATGCAGCCTGTTGTTTTTGTGTTTATACTTTTTCTTAACTACAACGACCAGTTGGATTTCGGACGACAATAGAATGTTCATGATGTCACTGCGACAACTGAATACAGACATTTCAATAGATGTTGTATAAGCCAGCCTTTTGTTGTTTAGTACACTACCTAACTCACTCTGTTTAGCACATGGCCTCACATGTGAATCCTTAAAGAGATGGGTGGGGCTCAGGCTTAAGAAGGTGTAAACGATGTTGAATTGGTGTAGACAAAGAAGAGCTCTCTAGTGGGTGTACCAAAACATTCAAAGGCCATTCTCTCAAAAGTGGGGTTACAAGTTTATCAACTTTCAAAGCAGAATTACTTCCCCATTGTTCCTCAACTGTAGTGTATGATATACCATTTTCTAGCTCTGAGTCTCTAATTTTATCCAACGCAAAAAAAACTATTTATAATGTTGCTACATAAGACTGAATCGAGCCGGTCAGTCACATATGTAGTGTGTATATGTCATACATATGTATGTGTCTTTACGTATGTACAGTATCTCTACATTTTGCTTAAGTCTATCTATCTCAGAGTTTCCTTATTTGGCCTCTGCTACCTTACATATCTTGTATGTTACCATGACAAAGAAACCTCATCCTGTATACAATGCTTTCAGAAAGGATTCACACACAGCCCCTCTCAACACGCAGTACGTGTCTATACCCTAACATCTTCTCAGAGTGGTAAAGCTAGAGCTTTCAGAAAGGATTCACACCACACACACAGCCCCTCTCAACACGCAGTACGTGTCTATACCCTAACATCTTCTCAGAGTGGTAAAGCTATAGAGCTTTCAGAAAGGATTCACACCACACACACAGCCCCTCTCAACACGCAGTACGTGTCTATACCCTAACATCTTCTCAGAGTGGTAAAGCTATAGAGCTTTCAGAAAGGATTCACACCACACACACAGCCCCTCTCAACACGCAGTACGTGTCTATACCCTAACATCTTCTCAGAGTGGTAAAGCTATAGAGCTTTCAGAAAGGATTCACACCACACACACAGCCCCTCTCAACACGCAGTACGTGTCTATACCCTAACATCTTCTCAGAGTGGTAAAGCTATAGAGCTTTCAGAAAGGATTCACACCACTTGACTTTATCAACACGTTGTTGTGTTATAGCCTGCATATAAAATGGGATAAATTGAGATTGTTTTGTCACTGGCCTACACACAATACCCCATAATGTAAAAGTGGAATTATGTTTTTAGAAATGTTTACTAAATAATTTATGATTTCAACTTGAAATGCCCTGAGTCAATAAGTGTTCAACCCCTTTGTAATGGCATGGCTAAATACGTTTAATAGTAAAAAAGATCAGGGATGTTTTCCAATGCCTCGCAAAGAAGGGCAGCTATTGGTAGATAGGTAAAATAAATAAAAAAACAGCCACTGAATTTTGAGCATGGTGAAGTTATTAATTACACTTTGGGTGGTGTATCAATACACCCAGTCACTACCAAGATACAGGTGGCCTTGCTAATTCAGTTACCGGAGAGGAAGGAAACCGCTCAAGCATTTCACCATGAGGCCAATGCTGACTTTAAAACAGTTACATAGTTTAATGGTTGTGATAGGAGAAAACTGAGGATGGATCAACAATATTGTAGTTACTCTCCTTCTCCGTGGCCGATGTGAGTAAGACATTTAAACATGTTAACCCTCACAAGGCTAACAGCCCAGACGGCATCCATAGCCGCAGCCTCAGAGCATGCGCAGACTAGCTGGCTGGAGTATTTACGGACATATTCAATCTTTCCCTATCCCAGTCTGCTGTCCCCACATGCTTCAAGATGGCCACCATTGTTCCTGTACCCAAGGTAACTGAACTAAATGACTATCTCCCTGAAGCACTCACTTCTGTCATCATGAAGTGCTTTGAGAGGCTAGTTAAGGATCATATAACCTCCACCTTACCGGTCACCCTAGACCCACTTCCATTTGCTGGCCGCCCCAATAGGTTCACAGACTATGCAATCACCATCACACTGCCTTATCCCATCTGGACAAGAGGAATACCTTTGTAAGAATGCAGTTCATTGACTATAGCTCAGCATTCAACACCATAGTACCCTCCAAGCTCATCATTAAGCTTGAGGCCCTCGGTCTCAACCCCGCCCTGTGCAATTGGGTCCTGGACTTCCTGACGGGCCACCCCCAGGTGGTGAAAGTAGGAGAGAACATCTCCATCTCCAACCTGATTTTTTTATGGAATATCTACATAGGCGTACAGAGGCCCATTATCAGCAACCATCACTCCTGTATATTGTGAATTTTTCAGTACATATGTGGCAATTATTTATTTCAGAAGGAACCAGCAAGACAAGTGCACTCTATATGTGCTCTGGGTCATTAGACACCATTAGACATGCACCTGTCTGGGGGTTGGACACAACTGGTTATTCCTGTAACTGTGTTATGGCCAACTATGTACTGTTGCTATGGTTACACCTCTTGGGTCTTTTCCAGAACAGGGGTGTCCCTTTCAGAGGAGTTAGCAGGATGACATGTATGGTTATTTCTGTAAAGTGCCAAGGTCTGTTACTATGGTCCTACATGCATGAAGCTAGCTTAAGGCGAGTGCAGGTCTAATTTTGTCTATTTCTGTGGCTCTACGGGTTCCATGCCCTAATATGAAGGCAATATGATACCGTGGCTAAATGCCAGAGTGGATGAGCCATTAAGAGGAGTTACTATGAGTGTGACGTAAGGAGGACAAATGTATAAAACGTGTGTGTCAAGACTGGAAGGCAGTTGTATTCATGAACCAGCTCGGAAGTCTATTTGAACTCAGGCTCCGGTATTTGTGAAATATGATTGACCTAATATTTCCATGACATGTTCCAATGGCACGTTGTGTTAGCTAATCCAAGTTTATCATTTTAAAAAGGCTAATTGATCATTAGAAAACCCTTTTGCAATTATGTTAGCACAGCTGGAAACTGTTGTTCTGATTAATGAAGCACTAAAACTGGCCTTCTTTAGACTAGTTGAGTATCTGGAGCATCAGCATTTGTGAGTTCGATTACAGGCTCAAAATGGCCAGAAACAAAGACCTTTCTTCTGAAACTCGTCAGTCTATTCTTGTTCTGAGAAATGAAGGCTATTCTATGCGAGAAATTGCCAAGAAACTGAAAATTTGGTACAACGCTGTGTACTACTCCCTTCACAGAACAGCGCAAACTGGCTCTAACCAGAATAGAAAGAGGAGTGGGAGGCCCCGGTGCACAACTGAGCAAAAGGACAAGTACATTAGAGTGTCTAGTTTGAGAAACAGATGCTTCACAAGTCCTCAGCTGGCAGCTTCATTAAATAGTACCCGCAAAACACCAAATCTCAACGTTACATTTTAACCTGGAATCCATTCAATGATACGAGATTGGAGATGTTGGTTAGAGCTGCCCTGCCCTATAAAAAAAAACTCTCAAGTTCACAAAAGAGCACGTGGATGTTCCACAGCGCTTCTGGCAAAATATTCTGTGGAAAGATTAAACAACATTTTAGTTCTTTGGAAGGAACACACAACACTATGTGTGGAGAAAAAAAAGGCACAGCACACCAACATCAAAACCTCATCCCATCATATCGGCTACTTTATTGTCTAGAGACTGAACATTAGCAAGTAATATACTCGGAAGCGGTGGATGGTGTGACCACCTCCTGAGTCGGACTAGAAGTCCACTCCGAATAACTCTACTCCGCCGGCAGCGACTTGAAGCAGCCTCTGGGATAAGTTCAATTGCCTTGGGGGGTACGAACAAAGGATCCAATTTGTTAAGTCGTATTCCTGGTTGTAATGCTGGTGAGTTACCGCCGCTCTGACATTACATACAGCCAGAAATAACTTTTGGATAACACAACAAATGTTCTGGGCTAATGATGTAAGAAATAACACAAAAAAACAAATTACTGCAGAGTTGCTTAGGAGATGCCATGGTCTGTCGGCGCCATTTTAGTTGTAATGATTTGAATTAAATATAAAACTTTAGGGGCCTTCCGAGTGACGCATCACAGTGTTTCGGCTTCACTACAACCTGGGGTTCGATCCCAGGCTGTGTCATAACCGGCCGTGACCGGGAGTATAACGTTTCAGGTAAGACCCAAGTGCAGACTGTGTTGAAGTTACAATGTTTATTACAGCAACAGGGGCAGGTAAACGACAGGTCAAGGCAGGCAGGGGTCGATAATCCAGAGTAGTGGGGCAATGGTACAGGACGGCAGGCAGGCTCAGGGTCAGGCAGAGTGTTCAAGCAGGCGGTCGCAGAGTCCGGACAGGCAAGGGTCAAAACCAGGAGGACGAGAAAAAGAGAGACTGGGGAAAAGCAGGAACTGAGAAAAACGCTGGTTGACTTGACAAACAAGACGAAGTGGGGATAATGGGAAAGATGGGCGACACCTGGGAGGGGGGTGGAGACAATCACAAGGACAGGTGAAACAGATCAGCGCCTGACAGGGAGTCCCATAGGGCGGCGCACAATTGGTTTAGGGGAGGGTTTGGCCGGGGGGCTTTACTTGACTCATCGCACTCTACCGACTCCTCGTGGCGGTCCGGGCGCCTGCAAGCTGACTGTGGTCGTCAGTTGGACAGTGTTTCCTCCAACAGCTGGCTTCTGGGTTAAGCGAGCGGGTGTTAAGAAGCAGCGCGGCTTGACGGGTCATGTTTCGGAGGACGCATGACTTGACCTTCGCCTTTCCCGAGCCAATTGGGGAGTGGCAGCGGTGAGACAAGATTGTAATTGGATCACAATTGGATATCCCGAAATCGGGGAGAAAAACGAGGTAAAAAAAATGTTATAAATAAAAACATATACATTGCCAGTCAAAAGTTTGGACACACCTCACACCTAGTTAGATACTCAACCCCGACTGCAAGTTAGTTATCAAATCAGTTCAATAGGGTCCAGCTGCGACTCCATCTCTCAGAGCAGTTATCCTTCAGGGTCTCTCTGCTACCACATACTGATAGGTCATCTCATCTCTCAGGAAAAGTTTAAAAAAGGAACCATATAAAGAGAAGTGGGGGTTTACAAAGGAGTCAACACTAGAAGCGCTGCAATTCCATAACTACTAGAACAGCCATGATTTGTTATTTTAATTATTATTTCAAATATTCAATAATACATAATATATTGTAAAAGGAATAATTTTTGTTATGAGTAAAAGGTAGCTATCGTTAGCTAGCATTTACATGTATGAAAAACTTAACGTTACATTAATGGCTATCGGTAGGTAACGTTCAAAGACGCAGCCATCTCTGCAGACCTAATGTCCGATAACCCAAACAACGTCTTGACTGACACCTTTCTAAACCCCCACTTCTCCTTTTATGGTTCCTTTCAAAACGCCCACTTTTCCTGAGAGATGACCTGCATAAAGACTCTGAGGGATGACTGCTCTGAGGGACGATGTTGCAGCTGGACCCCTCTCAATCAGTTACCTATGCTTTCCCGCCTTGTAGCTAGCTAAAGATATTTAGCTATCCACTTCTGTCCGTGATGTAACGTTAGCTAGCTAGCTTCTGCATTCTTGAGAAAAGTTTAGAGAAAATAATAGTTTGCGACCTGAACAGATGATTCACATGACCATCCTACCCATGCTAGATTACGGAGACATAATTTATAGATCTGCAGGTAAGGGTGCTCTCGAGAGGCTAGATGTTCTTTACCATTCAGCCATCAGATTTCGTCGCCTTAATGTCCCCGGAACAGGAAGTTATATTGTCGTCAAGGCTTTATATAGGAAGGGAGAGGAGGGCGTGTTTCATAGTTTATAACCAATGTCTCTTCACGTGGGCGGGCCACTGAGTCGGGCCTAATTCATTCTTGAAAACCCAATTCTCACATTTTAGAAGCTAAAATCACATTTCATCCCCTCACAAATAATTTCATATTCAAACATTTAAATTGCAAAACAATTCCATGTGAATCTGATAACTATAATGTGTAGACTTTCTACTGTACCGTTTATGTCATCCTATCATTGATGAGAATGTCTCAGATGACAACCGAACTGACATCATATTCATTAAGTACCAACGCATATGTTCAACTGGTTGGATTACCAAAATATAGTTAATTTCCCCCCACCTTCTGATGTTCCCAGAATCTCTATGTTAATCAAGGGATTTTCAATAGTCAGATCAGTAGGGTAGAGAGGAAAAAAAGGGGGGAGAGGTATTTATGACTGTCATAAACCTACCCCCAAGGCCAGCGTCATGACACCGTCATTGTAAGTAAGAATGTGTTCTTAACTGACGTGCCTAGTTAAATAAAGGTTCAATGAAACAAACAGATTACAAAATGCTTATTAAATTATTCGGACAAAAATGTGTACTTACAGTCCTCACTCTCGCTTGTCCTCAACTTTTTGAAAGTCGTTGCTGTGTGGCCGCGAGAGGAGCAAATGGTGCGAATGGCTTGCTCAACTGTTAGCATCTATCATCACTACTCTGGACTAGAGTTCGACCGATTAATCGGAATGGCCGATTAATTAGGGCCGATTTCAAGTTCTCATAACAATCGGAAATCGATTGAAATCCAATCTTGCAACCTTAAAGTTAACTAGTCCAACGCTCTAACCACCTGCCTCTCATTGCAATCCACGAGGAGCCCGCCTGTTACGCGAATGCAGTAGAAGCCAAGGTAAGTTGCTAGCTAGCATTAAACTTAT
The DNA here is from genome assembly GCF_016432855.1 of Salvelinus namaycush. Taxonomy (NCBI): domain Eukaryota; kingdom Metazoa; phylum Chordata; class Actinopteri; order Salmoniformes; family Salmonidae; genus Salvelinus; species Salvelinus namaycush. Next base: position 96,449 of record NW_024061334.1, on the reverse strand, counting down.
CTTATAAAAAAACAATCAATCATAATCACTAGTTATAACTACACATGGTTGATGATATTACTAGTTTATCTAGCGTGTCCTGCGTTGCATATAATCGATGCAATGCTGGGGGATGATTTAACAAAAGCGCATTAGCGAAAAAAGCACAATCGTTGGACGACTGTACCTAACCATAAACACCAATGCCTTTCTTAAAATCAATACACAGAAGTATATATTTTTAAACCTGCATATTTAGCTAAAATAAATCCAGGATAGCAGGCAATATTAACCAGGTGAAATTGTGTCATTTCTCTTGCGTTCATTGCACGCAGAGTCAGGGTATATGCAACAGTTTGGGCAGCCTGGCTCATTGCGAACTAATTTGCCAGAATTTTACGTAATTATGACATAACATTGAAGGTTGTGCAATGTAACAGGAATATTTAGACTGATGGATGCCACCCGTTCGATAAAATACGGAACGGTTCCGTATTTCACTGAAATAATAAATGTTTTGTTTTCGAGATGATAGTTTCCGGATTCGACCATATTAATGACCAAAGGCTCGTATTTCTGTGTGTTATTATGTTATAATTAAGTGATTTGATAGAGCAGTCTGAGCGGTGGTAGGCACCAGCAGGCTCGTAAGCATTCATTCAAACAGCACTTTCGTGCGTTTTGCCAGCAGCTCTTCGCAAGCACAGCGCTGTTTATGACTTCAAGCCTATCAGCCTAATGGCTGGTGTAACCGATGAGAAATGGCTAGCTAGTTAGCTGGGTGTGCGCTAATAGCGTTTCAAACGACACTCGCTCTGAGACTTGGAGTAGTTATTCCGTGGCTTTTGTGGAGAGATGGGTAACGCTGCTTCGAGTGTGGCTGTTGTCGATGTGTTCCTGGTTCGAGCCCAGGTAGGGGCGAGGAGAGGGACGGAAGCTATACTGTTACACTTGCAATACTATAGTGCCTATAAGAACATCCAATAGTCAAAGGTATATGAAATACAAATGGTATAGAGAGAAATAGTCCTATAAATACTATATTAACTACAACCTAAAACCTCTTACCTTGGAATATTGAAGTCTCATGTTAAAAGGAACCACCAACTTTCATATGTTCTCATGTTCTGAGCAAGGAACTCAAACGTTAGCTTTCTTACATGGCACATATTGCACTTTTACTTCTCCAACACTTTGTTTTTGCATTATTTAAACCAAATTGAACATGTTTCATTATTTATTTGAGGCTAAATTGATTTTATTGATGTATTATATTAAGTTAAAATAAGTGTTCATTCAGTATTGTTGTAATTGTCATTATTACAAATAAATAAATAAAAATCGGCATCGGCTTTTTTGGTCCTCCAATAATCGGTATCGGCGTTGAAAAATCATAATCGGTCGACCTCTACTCTGGACGGTTCTGAATATGTGGACAACTACAAATACCTAGGTGTCTGGTTAGACTGTTAACTCTCCTTCCAGACTCACATTAAAGTATCGCCAATCCAAAATTAAATCTAGAATCGGCTTCCTATTTTGCAACAAAGCATCCTTCACTCATGCTGCCAAACATACCCTGGTAAAACTGACTATCCTACCGATCCTTGACTTCAGCAATGTCATTTACAAAATAGCCTCCAACACTCTACTCAACAAATTGGATGCAGTCTATCACAGTGCCATCCGTTTTGTCACCAAAGCCCCATATACTACCCACCACTGCGACCTGTATGCTCTCGTTGGCTGGCCCTCGCTTCATATTCGTCGCCAAACCCACTGGCTCCAGGTCATCTATAAGTCTTTGCTAGGTAAAGCCCAGCCTTATCTCAGCTTACTGGTCACCATAGCAGCACCCGTCCATAACACACGCTCCAGCAGGTATATTTCACTGGTCATCCCCAAAGCCAACTCCTCCTTTGGCCACCTTTCCTTCCAGTTCTCTGCTGCCAATGACTGGAACGAAATGCAAAAATCACTGAAGCTGGAGACTCAAATCTCCCTCACTAACTTTAAGCACCAGCTGTCAGAGCAGCTCACAGATCACTGCACCTGTACATAGCCCATCTGTAAATATCCCACCCAACTACCACATCCCCATATTGTCATTTTTTTTCTTCTCCTTTGCACCCCAGTATCTCTACTTGCACATCATCATCATCATCGGTACATCTATCACTCCAGTGTTTAACTGCTAAATTGTAATTATTTCACATCTATGGCCTATTTATTGCCTTACCTCCTTAATCTTACTACATTTGCACACACAGTATATAGACTTTTTTATTTTTTTATTGACTGTATGTTTGTTTATTCCATGTGTAACTCTGTGTTGTTGTTTGTGTCGCACTGCTTTGCTTTATCTTGGCCAGGTCGCAGTTGTAAATGAGAACTTGTTCTCAACTAGCCTACCTGGTTAAATAAAGGTGACAAAAAAGTGGTGGTTAAAATATAGAATTGAAATTGTTATAAATTCAGTTGTTCAATTGTGCACCCATAAATTTACAGGCACCCATGTTCAGTCATATTGTGCCTTATGTCAGAACAGCTGACAACTTGACAAGCAAAATGTCGAAAAACAACATTTTATTAATATTTTATTGTGGATATTTCCATGAAGCTCCATAATTGAATCAAAATAGGCTATGCAATATATGATTATTTTCGTGGATCTCATGTTTTCAATGAGTACAGTAGAGCAAGCTCGCGGTCAGTCTGATCTTTGGCTAAATTTGAACCAAAACGGACGGACTAAACACAGCCCAATTTGGAACGACTCTTTTTGGACGAAATTGCGCCCACAACAGACGGACCTGACATCGCCCATAATTCGATGTCGACACATGCCTCAGCGTTCCAGTATCAAACCGAACATCATTAGTTTGTGCATATTTTCATACTACTGTCTTTGGTACAGTACTGTGGTGTATTGCAAAGGAAACCGTTTAAGAACCAAACGAAGAAAATGGAATTAAACGGGGAAGGACCTAGACCAAATTGTCATTCAAAACGTTTAGCAATGACGAAACGGAATCGGTGTAATGAATACACCCATGGGGCTGTAGCAAAACGTTTCTTAAGCGGAAGCAAACAGCGCGAAACGGGAAGGATTTACCTGAATTTATATAATAGAAAGTTTCGCTTTGCAACTGTTTGGACTAATGATTACACCACAGGTTGTGATGTCTCATGATCATGCGCACTGACTCAACTACGAAATATGGCGGCTGACGACTGCTAGAGAAAAGTGTTGGGATCTGATCAATTTCGTTAAAAAGCTGCCCTGGTAAGTTATTTATTCTCATTCCAAACAACATAAACCACCACGGTTTGAACATTTTAATTAAATTAGTCGTGAATCGAAAAAATGTTGATTAACTAAAAGGTCGCTCGCTAGTAAGCTAACACTTGCAGGCTGGTGCTAGGGACATTAGCTAGCGAGCTAACAACGTATGTTTGTCCAGTACTCTCGGTAGAATTAATAATGTATTTATATATCTAGCTAGCTATCTCACCATCTACATTGGCCTAGCACCAGTTCACACCTGACTGGATAACTAACTTCAGACAACGCCAGTGATGATGTAGCAAGCTAGCTTTAGCTAACTCATTTGTTTTGCTAGCTACTAACGTTAGCTCTCAAGAACCGAAGTGGGGTAACTACACCTGAACCAGGTTATGGCCTTACAGGAGACTTTGATATGGCGATTCTCCTTTAAGCCCAGGAAGCAGCCATTAAACTTACTATTCACCAGCATTTCAATGTCAACATACGTTCGTTACTCACCAAATATGGAGTTTCGATTAGCAACTATCGTCATTTACTGCCGTCACGGCCGGTGTGTACTTCCCAAAAAGTATAATACAATTTTAAATAACCGGGAAAATGGCATATCCAATGCATTCCGACGTGTGCATGGTAGAAATGAGGGACCTGTAAACATTTGTAGACATTTTTTGTTAGTACATACCGGCTGTGATGGCAGCAAATGACGACAGTTGCTAATCTAAACTCCATATTTGGTGAGTAACGAACCTATTTTGACATTACAATGCTGGTGAAAAGTAAGTTGAGTCGCTGCTTCCTGGATTTAAAGGAGAATTGCCAAATGAAATCAAATCAAACTTTATTTGTCACATGCGCCGAATACAATAAGTGTAGACTTTACCGTGAAATGCTAACTTACAAGCCCTTAACCAACAGTGCAGTTCAAGCAGAAGAACATATTTACCAATTTAGAATAAAATAAAAAGTAACACAATAAGAATAACAATAACGCCCAGTGGTGTAAAGTACTTAAGTAAAACATTATTTGAAGTACAACTTAAGTAGTTTTTTGGGGTATCTTTACTATTTATATTTTTGACTACTTTTACTTCACTACATTCCTAAAGAAAATAATGTACTTTTTACTCCTTACATTTTCCCTGGCACCCAAAAGTACTAGTTACATTATGAATGCTTAACCGGACAAGAAGATGGTCCAATTCATGCACTTATCAAGAGAACATCATTCGCATCTATATTGCTTCTGATCTGACAGACTCACTAAACAGAAATGCTTATTTTGAAAATGATGTCTGAGTGTTATTTATTGGTGATCAGTAAATAAAAAATAAAAAAACAAGAAATGGTGCTGCCTGGTTTGCTTAAAATAAGGAATTTGAAATGATTATACTTTTATTTTTGATACTTAAATATATTTAAAACCAAATACTTCTAGACTTTTACTCAAGTACTATTTTACTGGATGACTTTTACTTGAGTCATTTTCTATTAAGTTATGTTTTCACTTTTACTCAAGTATGGCACTTGAGTACATTTTCCACCACTGTCAACGCCTCATGTAAAACCAGATTCTGGTTTAGGATATACCCAGTTTACAGCCAGCACCCCCCTTCACATGGGCAAAACCTGGTTGAAAAAAAACATCAGTAAGAATGTTTCCATCCAGTTTTCTTGCGAGTCATGCTGTATAAAAAAATATACATTTTATAAATGTTGACAGAATTTTTCGTTTGACATGGTGGGATCTTTTTGAGTCTGTAAAATGAAGTATGCGAGAAATGACGGTGGAAACGTCTTTATGTGCAAATATTGATATAAAAAACATCATATGGAAGTAAGCTTGGAGTCACACGATGATATGGTTTGTTGTCAAATCAAATTTTATTGGTCACATACACATGGTTAGCAGATGTTGATGCGAGTGTAGCGAAATGCTTATCCTTCTAGTTCCGACAGTGCACTAATATCTAACAATTCCCCAACAACTACCTAATACACACAAATCTAAAGGGATGGATTAAGAAAATGTACATATAAATATATGGATGAGCAATTACCGACCGATATAAGCAAGATACAATAGATGGTATAAAATACTGTATATACATATGAGATGAGTAATGTAAGATATGTTAACATTATTAAAATGTCATTGTTTAAAGTGACTGATCCATTTATGAAAGTGGCCAGTGATATGAGTCTCTATGGCAGATCTAGGCAGCAGCCTCTCTGAGTTAGTGATGGCTGTTTAACAGTCTGATGGCCTTGAGATAGAAGCTCTTTTTCAGTGTCTCGGTCCCAGCTTTGATGCACCTGTACTGACCTCGCCTTCTGGATGGTAGCGGGGTGAACAGGCAGTGGCTCGGGTGGTTGTTGTCTTTGATGATCTTTTTGGCCTTCCTGTGACAATCCTACCTGCTACCTCATAGAATACCTGCTACTTCAGGAGTACCTGCTACTACAGGGATACCTGTTACCTTATAGGGTACCCACTACTACAGGGATACCTGCTACTACAGGGATACCTGTTACCTTATAGGGTACCCACTACTACAGGGATACCTGCTACTACAGGGATACCTGTTACCTTATAGGGTACCTGCTACTACAGGAGTACCTGCTACCTTATAGGATGTCTTCTACCTTATAGTAAGGCTTGGCGATATGGCCAAAATCTCAAATCCCGATATAGGTCATTTCATATCCCGATAACGATACATATCCCGATATAGGTCATTTCATATCCCGATAACGATACATATCACGATATAGTACATTTTCTGTGAATACAATGAATCAATAGTTGATATAAAATGACCACATGTAAAATTAAAGGTACTTACTCATATTTGATAAGTTCTCCTTTTATTTAGAACCTTTGTGAAAATTTTCAATTAAGCCTGTAACAAATATAAAATAATGTATAAAATCGAAAGAGGTAAATAGAAAATACTTCAACTATAGTTGCAAACAAAATAAATATAGGTTTAAAATATATACAGTTGAAGTCGGAAGTTTACATACACTTAGGTTATAGTCATGAAAACATGTTTTTCAAACACTCCACAAATTTCTTGTTAACAAACTATAGTTTTGGCAAGTCGATTAAGTCGATTGTTTACAGACAGATTATTTCATTTATAATTCACTGTATCACAATTCCATTGGGTCAGAAGTGTACATACACTAAGTTGACTGTGCTTCTAAACAGCTTTGAAAATTCCAGAAAATTATGTCATGGCTTTAGAAGCTTCTGATAGGCCAATTGACATCATTTGAGTCAATTGGATGTGTACCTGTGGATGTATTTCAAGGCCTACCTTCAAAGTCAGTGCCTCTTTGCTTGACATCATGGGAAAATCAAAAGAAATCAGCCAAGACCTCAGAAAATAAATTGTAGACCTCCACAAGTCTGGTTCATCCTTGGGAGAAATTTCCAAACGCATGAAGGTACCACATTCATCTGTACAAACAATAGTACGCAAGTATAAACACCATGGGATCACACAGCCGTCAAGTCAAGGTATTGGAGTGGCTATCACAAAGCCCTGACCTCAATCCCATAGAAAACTTGTGGGCAGAACTGAAAAAGCGTGTGCGAGCAAGGAGGCCTACAAACCTGACTCAGTTACACCAGCTCTGTTAGGAGGAATGGGCCAAAATTCACCCAACCTATTGTGGGAAGCTTGTGGAAGGTTACCTGAAACGTTTGACCAAAGTTAACCATTTAAAGGCAATGCTGTCTTTGCAGATGTAAGTTGTAACAGCAGCTGTTATCTCCTTCCATCTTCGTGATTCTTTGCCATATGGTGTGCCGCGAGCAAAAGCCTCTTGCAACGTCTGAGTCGGGGGTTTGTTTTGAGCACTCGACTGTACTTCTTTGGGATCCATCCGTAGACTCTCCCCGTACTGTTTCACATGATTCTTGTGGTAAGAGGTTAGTGGTGTTTGAGCCTCTTGTCGGGACCGGCCTGCTGCCTATTTTGCAGAGGACTTTTTTCTGGTCCGTGTCAGACATTTCATACCCAAACCACGTCCATGCGACCGAAGTAGCCCCGCTTTTAGGTACGAGCTCCGTGTCTCCTTGCTCTGTGTCACATTCACTCTCCTCCATGTTTGTTTGTGTTGCATATTTCCTTCCACACAATATTGCCGTAAAGAGTGTGATTTGCGACACAACTAAATAAATGGTAGGGAATAATTTGAAACGATAGAAAAACGTCTATCGTCACACGATATAAATCGTCATATCACCCAGCCCTACCTTATAGGATACATTTTACTTCAAAGATACCTCCTATCTTATACGATACCTGCTACTAAATGTATGATACATGCTACCTTTTAGGATACATGCTACCTTTTAGGATACATGCTACCTTTTAGGATACATGCTACCTTTTAGGATACATCCTACCTTTTAGGATACATCCTACCTTTTAGGATACCTGCTACTACAGAGATACCTGCTACCTTGTAGGATTACTGCTACCTTATAGAATACATGCTACTAAAGATCTACTTGCGACCTTATAGGATACCTGCTACTAAAAAGATACCTGCTACCTTACATTTTGTCACATACACATATTTAGCAGATGTTATTGCATGTGTAGCGAAACACTTGTGTTCCTAGCTCCAACAGTGCAGTAGTATCTAACTAAACACTTGTGTTCCTAGCTCCATCAGTGCAGTAGTATCTAACTAAATGCTTGTGTTCCTAGCTCCAACAGTGCAGTAGTATCTAACTAAACGCTTGTGTTCCTAGCTCCAACAGTGCAGTAGTATCTAACTAAATGCTTGTGTTCCTAGCTCCATCAGTGCAGTAGTATCTAACTAAACGCTTGTGTTCCTAGCTCCATCAGTGCAGTAGTATCTAACTAAACGCTTGTGTTCCTAGCTCCATCAGTGCAGTAGTATCTAACTAAACGCTTGTGTTCCTAGCTCCAACAGTGCAGTAGTATCTAACTAAATGCTTGTGTTCCTAGCTCCATCAGTGCAGTAGTATCTAACTAAATGCTTGTGTTCCTAGCTCCATCAGTGCAGTAGTATCTAACTAAATGCTTGTGTTCCTAGCTCCAACAGTGCAGTAGTATCTAACTAAATGCTTGTGTTCCTAGCTCCAACAGTGCAGTAGTATCTAACTAAACGCTTGTGTTCCTAGCTCCATCAGTGCAGTAGTATCTAACTAAACGCTTGTGTTCCTAGCTCCATCAGTGCAGTAGTATCTAACTAAATGCTTGTGTTCCTAGCTCCATCAGTGCAGTAGTATCTAACTAAATGCTTGTGTTCCTAGCTCCAACAGTGCAGTAGTATCTAACTAAATGCTTGTGTTCCTAGCTCCAACAGTGCAGTAGTATCTGACTAAACGCTTGTGTTCCTAGCTCCATCAGTGCAGTAGTATCTAACTAAATGCTTGTGTTCCTAGCTCCATCAGTGCAGTAGTATCTAACTAAATGCTTGTGTTCCTAGCTCTAACAGTGCAACAGTGCAGTAGTATCTAACTAAATGCTTGTGTTTCTAGCTCCATCAGTGCAGTAATATCTAACTAAATGCTTGTGTTCCTAGCTCTAACAGTGCAGTAGTATCTAACTAAACGCTTGTGTTTCTAGCTCCATCAGTGCAGTAATATCTAACTAAATGCTTGTGTTCCTAGCTCTAACAGTGCAGTAGTATCTAACTAAATGCTTGTGTTCCTAGCTCCAACAGTGCAGTAGTATCTAACTAAATGCTTGTGTTCCTAGCTCCAACAGTGCAGTAATATCTAACTAAATGCTTGTGTTCCTAGCTCCATCAGTGCAGTAGTATCTAACTAAATGCTTGTGTTCCTTGCTCTAACAGTGCAGTAGTATCTAACTAAATGCTTGTGTTCCTAGCTCCAACAGTGCAGTAGTATCTAACTAAATGCTTGTGTTCCTAGCTCCAACAGTGCAGTAGTATCTAACTAAATGCTTGTGTTCCTAGCTCCAACAGTGCAGTAGTATCTAACTAAATGCTTGTGTTCCTAGCTCCAACAGTGCAGTAGTATCTAACTAAACGCTTGTGTTCCTAGCTCCATCAGTGCAGTAGTATCTAACTAAACGCTTGTGTTCCTAGCTCCATCAGTGCAGTAGTATCTGACTAAACGCTTGTGTTCCTAGCTCCATCAGTGCAGTAGTATCTAACTAAATGCTTGTGTTCCTAGCTCCATCAGTGCAGTAGTATCTAACTAAATGCTTGTGTTCCTAGCTCTAACAGTGCAACAGTGCAGTAGTATCTAACTAAATGCTTGTGTTTCTAGCTCCATCAGTGCAGTAATATCTAACTAAATGCTTGTGTTCCTAGCTCTAACAGTGCAGTAGTATCTAACTAAACGCTTGTGTTTCTAGCTCCATCAGTGCAGTAGTATCTAACTAAATGCTTGTGTTCCTAGCTCCATCAGTGCAGTAGTATCTAACTAAATGCTTGTGTTCCTAGCTCCAACAGTGCAGTAATATCTAACTAAATGCTTGTGTTCCTAGCTCCAACAGTGCAGTAGTATCTAACTAAATGCTTGTGTTCCTAGCTCCAACAGTGCAGTAATATCTAACTAAATGCTTGTGTTCCTAGCTCCATCAGTGCAGTAGTATCTAACTAAATGCTTGTGTTCCTAGCTCTAACAGTGCAGTAGTATCTAACTAAATGCTTGTGTTCCTAGCTCCAACAGTGCAGTAGTATCTAACTAAATGCTTGTGTTCCTAGCTCTAACAGTGCAGTAATATCTAACTAAATGCTTGTGTTCCTAGCTCCATCAGTGCAGTAGTATCTAACTAAATGCTTGTGTTCCTAGCTCCATCAGTGCAGTAGTATCTAACTAAATGCTTGTGTTCCTAGCTCCATCAGTGCAGTAGTATCTAACTAAATGCTTGTGTTCCTAGCTCCATCAGTGCAGTAGTATCTAACTAAATGCTTGTGTTCCTAGCTCCAACAGTGCAGTAGTATCTAACTAAATGCTTGTGTTCCTAGCTCTAACAGTGCAGTAGTATCTAACTAAATGCTTGTGTTCCTAGCTCCATCAGTGCAGTAGTATCTAACTAAATGCTTGTGTTTCTAGCTCCATCAGTGCAGTAGTATCTAACTAAATGCTTGTGTTCCTAGCTCCATCAGTGCAGTAGTATCTAACTAAATGCTTGTGTTCCTAGCTCCAACAGTGCAGTAGTATCTAACTAAACGCTTGTGTTCCTAGCTCCATCAGTGCAGTAGTATCTAACTAAATGCTTGTGTTCCTAGCTCCATCAGTGCAGTAGTATCTAACTAAATGCTTGTGTTCCTAGCTCTAACAGTGCAGTAGTATCTAACTAAATGCTTGTGTTCCTAGCTCCATCAGTGCAGTAGTATCTAACTAAATGCTTGTGTTCCTAGCTCCATCAGTGCAGTAGTATCTAACTAAATGCTTGTGTTCCTAGCTCCATCAGTGCAGTAGTATCTAACTAAATGCTTGTGTTCCTAGCTCCAACAGTGCAGTAGTATCTAACTAAATGCTTGTGTTCCTAGCTCTAACAGTGCAGTAGTATCTAACTAAATGCTTGTGTTCCTAGCTCCATCAGTGCAGTAGTATCTAACTAAATGCTTGTGTTCCTAGCTCCATCAGTGCAGTAGTATCTAACTAAATGCTTGTGTTCCTAGCTCCAACAGTGCAGTAGTATCTAACTAAATGCTTGTGTTCCTAGCTCCAACAGTGCAGTAGTATCTAACTAAATGCTTGTGTTCCTAGCTCTAACAGTGCAGTAGTATCTAACTAAATGCTTGTGTTCCTAGCTCCATCAGTGCAGTAGTATCTAACTAAATGCTTGTGCTCCTAGCTCCATCAGTGCAGTAGTATCTAACTAAATGCTTGTGTTCCTAGCTCCATCAGTGCAGTAGTATCTAACTAAATGCTTGTGTTCCTAGCTCCAACAGTGCAGTAGTATCTAACTAAACGCTTGTGTTCCTAGCTCCATCAGTGCAGTAGTATCTAACTAAATGCTTGTGTTCCTAGCTCCATCAGTGCAGTAGTATCTAACTAAATGCTTGTGTTCCTAGCTCTAACAGTGCAACAGTGCAGTAGTATCTAACTAAATGCTTGTGTTTCTAGCTCCATCAGTGCAGTAATATCTAACTAAATGCTTGTGTTCCTAGCTCCATCAGTGCAGTAATATCTAACTAAACGCTTGTGTTCCTAGCTCCAACAGTGCAGTAATATCTAACTAAATGCTTGTGTTCCTAGCTCCAACAGTGCAGTAATATCTAACTAAATGCTTGTGTTCCTAGCTCCATCAGTGCAGTAATATCTAACTAAACGCTTGTGTTCCTAGCTCCAACAGTGCAGTAGTATCTAACTAAATGCTTGTGTTCCTAGCTCTAACAGTGCAGTAGTATCTAACTAAACGCTTGTGTTCCTAGCTCCAACAGTGCAGTAATATCTAACTAAATGCTTGTGTTCCTAGCTCCAACAGTGCAGTAGTATCTAACTAAATGCTTGTGTTCCTAGCTCCAACAGTGCAGTAGTATCTAACTAAATGCTTGTGTTCCTAGCTCTAACAGTGCAGTAGTATCTAACTAAACGCTTGTGTTTCTAGCTCCAACAGTGCAGTAATATCTAACTAAATGCTTGTGTTCCTAGCTCCAACAGTGCAGTAGTATCTAACTAAATGCTTGTGTTCCTAGCTCCATCAGTGCAGTAGTATCTAACTAAATGCTTGTGTTCCTAGCTCCAACAGTGCAGTAGTATCTAACTAAACGCTTGTGTTCCTAGCTCCAACAGAGCAGTAGTATCTAACTAAATGCTTGTGTTCCTAGCTCCAACAGTGCAGTAGTATCTAACTAAATGCTTGTGTTCCTAGCTCCAACAGTGCAGTAGTATCTAACTAAATGCTTGTGTTCCTAGCTCCAACAGTGCAGTAGTATCTAACTAAATGCTTGTGTTCCTAGCTCCAACAGTGCAGTAGTATCTAACTAAATGCTTGTGTTCCTAGCTCTAACAGTGCAGTAGTATCTAACTAAACGCTTGTGTTTCTAGCTCCAACAGTGCAGTAGTATCTAACTAAACGCTTGTGTTCCTAGCTCCAACAGTGCAGTAGTATCTAACTAAACGCTTGTGTTTCTAGCTCCAACAGTGCAGTAGTATCTAACTAAATGCTTGTGTTACTACTGCACTGTTAGAGCTAGGATCTAACTAAACACTTGTGTTTCTAGCTCCAACAGTGCAGTAGTATCTAACTAAACGCTTGTGTTCCTAGCTCTAACAGTGCAGTAGTATCTAAAAAGTCACAACAATACATGCATCTCAAAGTAAAATAATTAAGAAATATATAAATATCAGGGTGAGCAATGTCAGTGGCATTGACTATAATACAGTATATACATATGAAATGTGTAAAACAGTATGTAACATCTTTATTGCATGTGTAGTGATTCCATGTCTATGTACATAGGGCAGCAGCCTCTAATAATGTTACTCCACCCTGCACCTTAAAGTGACCAGTGATTCCATGTCTATGTACATAGGGCAGCAGCCTCTAATAATGTTACTCCACCCTGCACCTTAAAGTGACCAGTGATTCCATGTCTATGTACAGAGGGCAGCAGCCTCTAATAATGTTACTCCACCCTGCACCTTAGTGACCAGTCATTCCATGTCTATGTACATAGGGCAGCAGCCTCTAATAATGTTACTCCACCCTGCACCTTAAAGTGACCAGTGATTCCATGTCTATGTACATAGGGCAGCAGCCTCTAATAATGTTACTCCACCCTGCACCTTAGTGACCAGTCATTCCATGTCTATGTACATAGGGCAGCAGCCTCTAATAATGTTACTCCACCCTGCACCTTAAAGTGACCAGTGATTCCATGTCTATGTACAGAGGGCAGCAGCCTCTAATAATGTTACTCCACCCTGCACCTTAAAGTGACCAGTGATTCCATGTCTATGTACAGAGGGCAGCAGCCTCTAATAATGTTACTCCACCCTGCACCTTAGTGACCAGTCATTCCATGTCTATGTACATAGGGCAGCAGCCTCTAATAATGTTACTCCACCCTGCACCTTAAAGTGACCAGTGATTCCATGTCTATGTACATAGGGCAGCAGCCTCTATTAATGTTACTCCACCCTGCACCTTAAAGTGACCAGTGATTCCATGTCTATGTACATAGGGCAGCAGCCTCTAATAATGTTACTCCACCCTGCACCTTAAAGTGACCAGTGATTCCATGTCTATGTACATAGGGCAGCAGCCTCTAATAATGTTACTCCACCCTGCACCTTAAAGTGACCAGTGATTCCATGTCTATGTACAGAGGGCAGCAGCCTCTAATAATGTTACTCCACCCTGCACCTTAAAGTGACCAGTGATTCCATGTCTATGTACATAGGGCAGCAGCCTCTAAGGTGCAGGGTGGAGTAACATTATTAAAGTGACCAGTGATTCCATGTCTATGTACAGAGGGCAGCAGCCTCTAAGGTGCAGGGTTGAGTAACATTATTAAAGTGACCAGTGATTCCATGTCTATGTATAGAGGGCAGCAGCCTAAGGTGCAGGGTGGAGTAACATTATTAAAGTGACCAGTGATTCCATGTCTATGTACAGAGGGCAGCAGCCTCTAAGGTGCAGGGTTGAGTAACATTATTAAAGTGACCAGTGATTCCATGTCTATGTATAGAGGGCAGCAGCCTAAGGTGCAGGGTGGAGTAACATTATTAAAGTGACCAGTGATTCCATGTCTATGTACATAGGGCAGCAGCCTAAGGTGCAGGGTTGAGTAACTGGGTGGTAGCCGGCTAGTGACAGTGACTAAGTTCAGGGCAGGGTACTGGGTGGTAGCCGGCTAGTGACAGTGACTAAGTTCAGGGCAGGGTACTGGGTGGTAGCCGGCTAGTGACAGTGACTAAGTTCAGGGCAGGGTACTGGGTGGTAGCCGGCTAGTGACAGTGACTAAGTTCAGGGCATGGTACTGGGTGGAGGCCGGCTAGTGATTGCTATTTAACAGTCTGATGGCCTTGAGATAGAAGCTGTTTTTCAGTCTCTCGGTCCCTGCTTTGATGCACCTGTACTGACCTCGCCGTCTGGATGATAGCAGGGTGAACAGGCCGTGGCTCAGGTGGTTGTTGTCCTTGATGATCTTTTTGGCCTTCCTGTGACATCGGGTGCTGTAGGTGTCCTGGAGGGCAGGCAGTAGTTTGCCCCCAGTGATGCGTTGGGCAGCCCGCACCACCGTCTGGAGAGCCCTGCGGTTGAGTGCGGTGCAGATGCCGTACCAGGTGGTGATACAGCCCGACAGGATGCTCTCAATGGTGCATCTGTAAAAGTTAAAGAGGGTCTTAGGGGCCATGCTGAATTTCTTCAGCTTCCTTCACCACACTGTCTGTGTGGTTGTGTACGATGAGGAACTTGAAGCTTTTCACCTTCTCCACTGTGGTCCCATGGATGGTGTGTGCTCCCTCGGCTGTCTCCTGAAATCCACAATCAGCTCTTTCGTTTTGTTGAGGGAGAGGTTATTTTCCTGGCAACACTCTGCCAGGGCCCTCACCACCACTTACTTGCTACCTTATAGGATATCTGCTGCTACAGACAACTTCTACCTTATTGGATACATGCTGCTACAGACAACTTCTACCTTATTGGATACATGCTGCTACAGACAACTTCTACCTTATTGGATACATGCTGCTACAGACAACTTCTACCTTATTGGATACATGCTGCTACAGACAACTTCTACCTTATTGGATACCTGCTGCTACAGAGGATACCTGCTGCTACAGAGGATACCTGCTGCTACAGAGGATACCTGCTGCTACAGAGGATACCTGCTGCTACAGAGGATACCTGCTGCTACAGAGGATACCTGCTGCTACAGAGGATACATCCTTGTTATTTTATAGCCTTCTACCTTATACGATCAATCTTTTCTGTTCCAGGTCAGTACTACAGGGCCATAGTTGCACACTGGGTGGACCACCTGCCTGTCATTCCCATTGCCTTGTAGAATAACCACATTACCCAGGAGCCATCATGGGCAGGACTTCAGTCAAAGGTAAGGAAACATGAGCATGTACACTGCAGCCTATTTATTTGGTATGCCATTGTATTTCTCATTTCAATATTCTATCGGCGGGTACACAAATGGATGGAATTCTGGTGTACCTCATTTTCCAGCAGTCTTACTGGTCCGACATGAGTAGTGTTTATAACGCAAGATGGAGAAGACCCTTCTTTCGTCAGACTACATTTATTTTGGGAGATTGCAAAATATAACCTTTTTATTCAAGACAGGAGTGACATTGTTTTAGGTGATAATAAAACATGTTTAGTTTTTTGGGGTTTCTCTAACTTGCTAGCAAGTTACACAGAGCAGCTAACGTTAGCTAGATAGCTAAAAGCTAGGCTAGGTTGAAGATTGCATCATATGGCCTAATGCTGTGTTCATAACCAAGTGGGAAGGTGATCATTTCCAGTTGTAAAGTAGTTTTACGAGGTGGATGACTTCACTTGCATTAAACTCATTGAGAAACGCAGATTGGCTAATGGCAAGCAAGCGGAGGTCAGCATGTGGGAGAAGTCGTGGCTCAGGGATGGTAGACGAGTTTCCCACTAGTAATTACCACTTGGAGGGCCGTTCTAGTGGATTTTTCAAGTCATATGTGGTAAATACCATCTTTCCACCTAGTTATGAACACGGGCGTGGTCAGTGTTGATGTGTTTGTGTTTTCAGATCAGAAGGAGAAAGCAGGAAGTCTCCTTCCTCTAGGTCCCACCCCTGCTAAAGGTAACTTTAGACTCCTAGGAGAGATGACCCCTAGCTTTTACTATTTTAAAAGTTTGAACGTGTTGTTCCTAGGATAACATTTGATCTAACTGCAAAGTAACTTTGAATTATTAAATGTAATTTTCAGTGTCTATTTTTTACACCTGTTACATCAATATATACATGTAGGTCTGTCGGGACTACGAACCCTTTCTTGTTTCTGTCTCAGAGTCGTTCAGTTGGGAGGAGTACCTGAAGGAAACATCATCTACCCCGGCTCCACCTAGCTTCTTCAGACAGGTATGTGTCCATCTACCCCGGCTCCACCTAGCTTCTTCAGACAGGTATGTGTCCATCTACCCCGGCTCCACCTAGCTTCTTCAGACAGGTATGTGTCCATCTACCCCGGCTCCACCTAGCTTCTTCAGACAGGTATGTGTCCATCTACCCCAGCTCCACCTAGCTTCTTCAGACAGGTATGTGTCCATCTACCCCGGCTCCACCTAGCTTCTTCAGACAGGTATGTGTCCATCTACCCCGGCTCCACCTAGCTTCTTCAGACAGGTATGTGTCCATCTCCCCCAGCCCCACCTAGCTTCTTCAGACAGGTATGTGTCCATCTCCCCCAGCTCCACCTAGCTTCTTCAGACAGGTATGTGTCCATCTCCCCCGGCTCCACCTAGCTTCTTCAGACAGGTATGTGTCCATCTACCCCGGCTCCACCTAGCTTCTTCAGACAGGTATGTGTCCAGCTCCCCCGGCTCCACCTAGCTTCTTCAGACAGGTATGTGTCCATCTACCCCGGCTCCACCTAGCTTCTTCAGACAGGTATGTGTCCATCTACCCCGGCTCCACCTAGCTTCTTCAGACAGGTATGTGTCCATCTCCCCCGGCTCCACCTAGCTTCTTCAGACAGGTATGTGTCCATCTCCCCCGGCTCCACCTAGCTTCTTCAGACAGGTATGTGTCCATCTACCCCGGCTCCACCTAGCTTCTTCAGACAGGTATGTGTCCATCTACCCCGGCTCCACCTAGCTTCTTCAGACAGGTATGTGTCCATCTCCCCCGGCTCCACCTAGCTTCTTCAGACAGGTATGTGTCCATCTACCCCGGCTCCACCTAGCTTCTTCAGACAGGTATGTGTCCATCTACCCCGGCTCCACCTAGCTTCTTCAGACAGGTATGTGTCCATCTACCCCGGCTCCACCTAGCTTCTTCAGACAGGTATGTGTCCATCTACCCCGGCTCCACCTAGCTTCTTCAGACAGGTATGTGTCCATCTACCCCGGCTCCACCTAGCTTCTTCAGACAGGTATGTGTCCATCTACCCCGGCTCCACCTAGCTTCTTCAGACAGGTATGTGTCCATCTACCCCGGCTCCACCTAGCTTCTTCAGACAGGTATGTGTCCATCTACCCCGGCTCCACCTAGCTTCTTCAGACAGTATGAGTTAAGTGACAGTACAGTGTCTCTCTGCAGTGAGTTTTCTGTCTCTCTCCAGTCCAGAGTCCCTCCCTCCAGTGACTTCAAGGTGGGGATGAAGCTGGAAGTCCATGACCCTCGGAACTCCACCTCGGTGTGCATCGCCACGGTGATGGGCATGACGGGTGTGCGTCTGCGTCTTCGTCTGGATGGCAGTGACAACACCAATGACTTCTGGAGGCTGGTCGACTCCTCAGACATCCAGCCTATAGGAACCTGTGAAAAGAATGGGGACATGCTGCAGCCGCCGCTGGGTATGTTAACCAGAACCAGAACCATAACTCTACCCTAACCCACTGGGTATGTTAACCAGAACCAGAACCATAACTCTACCCTAACCCACTGGGTATGTTAACCATCACCAGAACCATAACTCTACCCTAACCCACTGGGTATGTTAACCAGAACCAGAACCATAACTCTACCCTAACCCACTGGGTATGTTAACCAGAACCAGAACCATAACTCTACCCTAACCCACTGGGTATGTTAACCAGAACCAGAACCATAACTCTACCCTAACCCACTGGGTATGTTAACCAGAACCAGAACCATAACTCTACCCTAACCCACTGGGTAGGTTAACCATCACCAGAACCATAACTCTACCCTAACCCACTGGGTATGTTAACCAGAACCAGAACCATAACTCTACCCTAACCCACTGGGTATGTTAACCATCACCAGAACCATAACTCTACCCTAACCCACTGGGTATGTTAACCAGAACCAGAACCATAACTCTACCCTAACCCACTGGGTAGGTTAACCAGAACCAGAACCAGAACTCTACCCTAACCCACTGGGTAGGTTAACCATCACCCGAACCATAACTCTACCCTAACCCACTGGGTACGTTAACCATAACCCTAACCATAACTCTACCCTAACCCACTGGGTAGGTTAACCATAACCCTAACCATAACTCTACCCTAACCCACTGGGTAGGTTAACCATCACCAGAACCATAACTCTACCCTAACCCACTGGGTAGGTTAACCATCACCAGAACCATAACTCTACCCTAACCCACTGGGTAGGTTAACCATCACCAGAACCATAACTCTACCCTAACCCACTGGGTAGGTTAACCATCACCCTAACCATAACTCTACCCTAACCCACTGGGTATGTTAACCAGAACCAGAACCATAACTCTACCCTAACCCACTGGGTAGGTTAACCATCACCCTAACCATAACTCTACCCTAACCCACTGGGTAGGTTAACCATCACCAGAACCATAACTCTACCCTAACCCACTGGGTAGGTTAACCATCACCAGAACCATAACTCTACCCTAACCCACTGGGTAGGTTAACCATCACCAGAACCAGAACTCTACCCTAACCCACTGGGTAGGTTAACCATCACCAGAACCATAACTCTACCCTAACCCACTGGGTAGGTTAACCATCACCAGAACCATAACTCTACCCTAACCCACTGGGTAGGTTAACCATCACCCGAACCATAACTCTACCCTAACCCACTGGGTAGGTTAACCATCACCAGAACCATAACTCTACCCTAACCCACTGGGTAGGTTAACCATCACCATCACCAGAACCATAACTCTACCCTAACCCACTGGGTAGGTTAACCATCACCAGAACCATAACTCTACCCTAACCCACTGGGTATGTTAACCATCACCAGAACCATAACTCTACCCTAACCCACTGGGTATGTTAACCATCACCAGAACCATAACTCTACCCTAACCCACTGGGTATGTTAACCATCACCAGAACCATAACTCTACCCTAACCCACTGGGTAGGTTAACCATCACCCGAACCATAACTCTACCCTAACCCACTGGGTAGGTTAACCATCACTCTACCCTAACCCACTGGGTATGTTAACCATCACCATCACCAGAACCATAACTCTACCCTAACCCACTGGGTAGGTTAACCATCACCCGAACCATAACTCTACCCTAACCCACTGGGTAGGTTAACCATCACCCGAACCATAACTCTACCCTAACCCACTGGGTAGGTTAACCATCACCAGAACCATAACTCTACCCTAACCCACTGGGTAGGTTAACCATCACCAGAACCATAACTCTACCCTAACCCACTGGGTAGGTTAACCATCACCCTAACCATAACTCTACCCTAACCCACTGGGTAGGTTAACCATCACCAGAACCATAACTCTACCCTAACCCACTGGGTAGGTTAACCATCACCCGAACCATAACTCTACCCTAACCCACTGGGTAGGTTAACCATCACCCGAACCATAACTCTACCCTAACCCACTGGGTATGTTAACCATCACCAGAACCATAACTACCCTAACCCACTGGGTAGGTTAACCATCACCCGAACCATAACTCTACCCTAACCCACTGGGTAGGTTAACCATCACCCTAACCATAACTCTACCCTAACCCACTGGGTAGGTTAACCATCACCAGAACCATAACTCTACCCTAACCCACTGGGTAGGTTAACCATAACACTAACCTTCCAGCATTGGGGAAAATGGGGGAATTACGGCCCTAACCCACTGGGTACGTTAACCTCTAAAAATGTAAACTGTTGGGGGGTAGGGTACTAAGCTGACATATGGAATTGTTTTAAGATCGTCATACCATGGATTATTTAGCTATTGGATTTGGAATTTTAGGAGGCCTTCAGGTATAACATTTTTATTTATTATTATTTGATAAAATATTGAGTTAAGCATTTTCTATTATAGCCCGTAGAAACGCATTCAATATCGCCTCGAAAGTTTGGGGTCACTTAGAATTGTCCTTGTTTTTGAAAGAAAATATTTTTTTTGTCCATTTTTAAAATAACATGAAATTGATCAGAAATACAGTGTAGACATTGTTAATGTTGTAAATGACTATTGTAGCTGGAAACGGCTGCTTTTTTATGTAATATCTACATAGGCGTACAGAGGCCCATTTATCAGCAACCATCACTCCTGTGTTCCAATGGCACGTTGTGTTAGTTAATCCAAGTTTATCATTTTAAAAGGCTAATTGATCATTAGAAAACCCTTTTGCAATTATGTTAGCACAGCTGAAAACTGTTGTTCTGATCAAAGAAGCAATAAAACTGGCCTTCTTTAGACTAGTTGAGTATCTGGAGCATCAGCATTTGTGGGTTCGATTACAGGCTCAAAATGGTCAAGAAACAAAGTACTTTCTTCTGAAACTCATCAGTCTATTCTTGTTCTGAGAAATGAAGGCTATTCCATGCGAGAAATTACCAAGAAGCTGAAGATCTGGTACAACGCTGTGTACTACTCCCTTCACAGAACAGCGCAAACTGGCTCTAATCAGAATAGAAAGAGGAGTGGGAGGCGCCGGTGCACAACTGAGCAAGAGGACAAGTACATTAGAGTGTCTAGTTTGAGAAACAGATGCCTCACAAGTCCTCAGCTGGCAGCTTCATTAAATAGTACCCGCAAAACACCAGTCTCAACGTCAACAGTGAAGAGGCGACTCCAGGATGCTGGCCTTCTAGGCAGAGTTCCTCTGTCCAGTGTCTGTGTTCTTTTGCCCATCTTAATCTTTTCTTTTTATTGGCCAGTCTGAGATATAGCTTTTTCTTTGCCAAATAGGAGTGGTGATATCATCGTCCACTATTATCCTCAATAATTTTCCATCCAAGTTGTCGGACCCCGTGACTTGTCATTGTTGATAGACAACAACAAAAAATTCACTTTTTCCACACTCACTTCACGGAATTCAAAATTATAATTCTTGTCTTTCATAATTTGGTCAGGTATACTTGGATGTGTAGTGTCAGTGTTTGTTTCTGTTATGTCATGCCTAAGTTTGCTGATCTTGCCAATGATAAAATCATTAAAGTAGTTGGTAATATCAGTTGGTTTCGTGATGAAGGATCTGATTCAATGAATGATGGAGCGAAGTTAGCCTTTTTTCCCGAAATTTCATTTAAGGTGTTCCAAAGCTTTTTACTCTCATTCTTTGTTTCATAGTGTAAATTCTTATTTTTTAAATTCAGTTTAGTCACATGATTTCTCAATTTGCAATACATTTTCCAGACTTATTTGCCATTCCTTTTGCCTCATCCCTCTCAACCACACAATTGTTCAATTCCTCATCAATCCACTGGGATTTAACTGTTTTTAGTCATTTTCTTAATGGGTGCATGCTTACTAGTAACTGGAATAAGCAATTTCATAAATGTGTCAAGTGCAACGTCTGTTTGCTCCTCATTACACACCACGGACTAACAAATATTCTTTACATAAACAAAATAAGAATCACTGCAAAAATAGTTGTATGTCCTCTTATACACTATATTAGGCCCAGCCTTTGGAACGTTGGTTTTCCTAGATATGGCTACCATATTGTGATCACTACATCCGATGGATCTGGATGCTGCTTCCAAGCACATTTCTGCAGCATCAGTAAAGATGTGATCAATACATGTTGATGATTTAATTCCTGTGCTGTTTGTAAATACCCTGGTAGGTTGACTGACAACCTGAACCAGGTTGCAGACACTGGTTACAGTTTGAAGCTTTTTCCTGAGTGGGCAGCTTGATGAAAGCCAGTCAATATTTAAATGATAAAATGTTGATATCACATACATTATCAAGCACCCTAGTAGGTTGACTGATAGGTTGCAGGCACTGATAGGTTGCAGGCACTGATAGGTTGCAGGCACTGATAGGTTGCAGGCACCGATAGGTTGCAGGCACCGATAGGTTGCAGGCACCGATAGGTAGCAGGCACCGATAGGTAGCAGGTACCGATAGGTAGCAGGCACTGATAGGTTGCAGGTACCGATAGGTTGCAGGTACCGATAGGTTGCAGGTACCGATAGGTTGCAGGCACTGATAGGTTGCAGGCACTGATAGGTTGCAGGCACTGGATACAGTTTGAAGTTTTTTCCTGAGTGGGCAGCTTGATGAAAGCCAGTCAATATTTAAATCACCCATGCATTTCACACATATTATCCAGATACTGACTGTTAGCACTTGGTGGTCTATAGCAGCTTGCCACCAGAATGGGCTTTAGGTGAGGCAGATGAACCTGTAGCCATATTACTTCAACAGTATTTAACATGTTATCCAGATACTGACTGTTAGCACTTGGTGGTCTATAGCAGCTTCCCACCAGAATGGGCTTTAGGTGAGGCAGATGAACCTGTAGCCATATTACTTCAACAGTATTTAACATGAGATAATCTCTAAGCTTTACAGGAATGTGGTTCTGAATATAAACAGCAACACCTCCACCTTTGGCATTTCTGTATTTTCTGTAGATGTTATAACCATGTATTGCTACCACTGTATCATCAAAGGTATTATCTAAGTGAGTTTCAGAGATAGTCAGAATATGAATGTCATCTGTTACAAGCAAGTTATTGATTTCATGGACCTTGTTTCTTCGGCTACATATGTTAATATGGGCTATTTTTAGCACTTTTCTGGGTTGCTTGATTGTTTTTAATGCTTTACTTGGAAGCTTATCAGAGGTAGACTTACTCATGTTATTTACATTGAAGCTGATAGTGCAGGGTGAGCTGCATAAGGTGGTCTTCCTACTATTGAACACCGCCTCAGTGCTAACAGTGTAACTCTGGTTTATAGGCTCATGATTACTGCTTACAATAGCTGTAGGATTGTATTATGGGTACATAAATTACTTACATTGTGTTTGCCAATGCCCCGAAGATCATGTACAGATGCGGCCAGAAGTTTTGAATGACACAAATATTAATATCCACAAAGTTTGCTGCTTCAGTGTCTTTAGATATTTTCGTCAGATGTTACTATTGAATACTGAAGTATAATTACAAGCATTTCATAAGTGTCAAAGTCTTTTATTGACAATTACATGAAGACAATATTTGCAGTGTTGACCCTTCTTTTTCAAGACCTCTGCAGTCCGCCCTGGCATGCTGTCAATTAACTTCTGGGCCACATCCTGGCTGATGGCAGCCCATTCTTGCATAATCAATGCTTGGAGTTTGTCAGAATTTGTGGGGTTTTGTTTGTCCACCCGCCTCTTGAGGATTGACCACAAGTTCTCAATGGGATTAATTTCTGGGGAGTTTCCTGGCCATGGACCCAAAATATTGATGTTTTGTTCCCCGAGCCACTTAGTTATCACTTTTGCCTCATGGCAAGGTGCTCCATCATGCTGGAAAAGGCATTGTTCATCACCAAACTGTTCCTGGATGGTTGGGAGAAGTTGCTCTCGGAGGATGTGTTGGTACCATTCTTTATTCATGGCTGTGTTCTTAGGCAAAATTGTGAGTGAGCTCACTCCCTTGGCTGAGAAGCAACCCCACACATGAATGGTCTCAGGATGCTTTACTGTTGGCATGACACAGGACTGATGGTAGCGCTCACCTTGTCTTCTCCGGACAAGCTTTTTTCCCGGATGCCCCAAACAATCGGAAAGGGGATTAATCAGAGAAAATGACTTTACCCCAATCCTCAGCAGTCCAATCCCTGTACCTTTTGCAGAATATCAGTCTGTCCCTGATGTTTTTCCTGGAGAGAAGTGGCTTCTTTGCTGCCCTTCTTGACACCAGGCCATCCTCCAAAAGTCTTCCCCTCACTGTGCGTGCAGATACACTCACACCTGCCTGCTGCCATTCCTGAGCAAGCTCTGTACTGGTGGTGTCCCGATCCCGCAGCTGAATCAACTTTAGGAGACGGTCCTGGCGCTTGCTGGACTTTCTTGAGCGCCCTGAAGCCTTCTTCACAACATTTGAACCGCTCTCCTTGAAGTTCTTGATGATCTGATAAATGGTTGATTTAGGTGCAATCTTACTGGCAGCAATAGCCTTGCCTGTGAAGCCCTTTTTGTGCAAAGCAATGATGAAGGCATGTGTTTCCTTCCAGGTAACCATGGTTGATTAATTTCTGGAAGAACAGAGGAAGAACAATGATTCCAAGCACCATCCTCCTTTTGAAAATTCCAGTCTGTTATTGGAACTCAATCAGCATGACAGAGTGATCTCCAGCCTTGTCCTCGTCAACACTCACACCTGTGTTAACGAGAGAATCACTGACATGATGTCAGCTGGTCCTTTTGTGGCAGGGCTGAAATGCAGTGGAAATGTTTTTGGGGGACTCAGTTCATTTGCATGGCAAAGAGAGACTTTGCAATTCATCTGATCACTCTTCATAACATTCTGGAGTATATGCAAATTGCCATCATACAAACTGAGGCAGCAGACTTTGAAAATTAATATTTGTGTCATTCTCAAAACTTTTGGCCACTACTGTACATTTGATGCAGCATTATGACAACTCATTGTCACAATGAGCTGGTCTTGGATCATTTACCAGTCATTGTTTCAATGCAGCCTTGAAATGCGTGGGCAGAGTCCAGGAACCAAGATGATTTGGATGGACCAAGATGATTTGGATGGACATCATTCCTGTAGAGTATCTTCTGTTTCCAGAAGGTGTCAAAGTTATCAATAAAAGTGACTCCAGCAGAGCTACAGTAGTCTATTAGCCAGATGTGTAATGCCAGCAGTCTGCTGAATCTTTCACACCTGCGGCCCAATGATGGTACTGGACCTGAAATTATTGGCCCTTTTTTGGAGTCTTTTAATGCTGAAATCACTTCTTTAAAATTAATTTTCAAATGTTCCATGCTAGCCCTCCTGATGTCGTTTGACCCCACATGGACAGTGTTAGCTCCCGGCATCTGTGGTAGAACAGTCGGAAGCAGCCTTGTTGTGCCTGTACTCGTGCTCCTGGGTAGCACAGGGTTTTTGCCTTGAATGGGCCGGTCTCTCAGACAGCCTCACGTTCTGGTGAGGGTGGGAGCTCAGAGGATCTGAACCCGAGGTAGAAGCCACCGGAGAGGGAGACAGAGCCGAGAACGAAGTCGCAGGTACCTCCGGATCCGATCTTGATTTTGGGAAGCCACCACGGACGAAGGCGCCGGAACCTCTGGATCCAGAGCGGCAAAGCTGTTTCTGGTCTGTGTCAGTTCCGGGCTCAACATCTCCATGGAGACCCCTGTTTCCAGAGGACGCCTTCTTCGACTTCCACGGCGAGTGATGTACCTCCATGGCTGGTTGGTTGGGTCGAGATCAGCCCCCTTCGGGGATAGAACCCTGCCTAGCACCGGCTAGTCAGCTGTGGAGAGCGGCGTTCGGCTACTGGGGTGGAATAAAAATAAAAATTTGGTGGGCGTGGGTTCCCCAGTAGCTTATGTATGTTTGCTACTTGCTTGCTCCTGGAGTCCTCTGCAGCAAGCAGTTGCTACATTGAAAGTCAACGCAGTCCACATTGTCCCCGAACAAAGCAAAGTAAACGCAGCTCCTGCAACGTCGGAAACGTTCAATAGCGGCCTCCATCTGAGACCGCCGAGCCAGTTAGGCTAGCTGGGCTTTCGGATTTCTCCCCCTATATGGAATCTGGCAGGATCCCGGGAAAGATAGCAGCGCTCACAGCAATTTAGCCGCAGGATTCAAAATAAAAGTATATAAAACACTGTCAGCTTTTAAACTGAGGTCTTTTAGTTCAGGTTTCAGCGTTCACTTCGACAGGTTTCAGTTTCAGAGTTCGACAGCGTTCAACAACAACAAACATATGTAGCGAGGCTATATACAGGGGGTACTGGTACAGAGTCAGTGTGCGGGGGCACAGGTTAGTCAAGGTAATATGTACATATGGGTAGAGTTGGTGACTAGATAATATAGATAATAAACAGAGCAGCAGCAGCGTAAAAGTGGGGGTGGGGGACACACAATGCAAATAGTCTGGGTCGACATTTGATTAGCTGTTCAGTAGTCTTATGTCTTGGGGGGTAGAAGCTGTTAATAAGAAGCCTTTTGGACCTAGACTTGGCTCTCCGGAACCGCTTGCCGTGCAGTAGCAGAGAGAACCGTCTATGACTAGGTTGGCTGGAGTCTTCGACAATTTTAAGGGCCTTCCCCTGACACCGCCTGGTATAGAGGTCCTGGGTGGCAGGAAGCTTGGCACCAGTGATGTACTGGGCAGTACGCACTACTCTCTTGCGGTCGGAGGCCGAGCAGTTGCCATACCAGGCAGTGCCCTCTGGTGCAGCTGTAGAACATTTTGAGGATCTGAGGACCCATGCCAAATCTTTTCAATCTCCTGAGGGGGAATAGGCTTTGTTGTGCCCTCTTCAGAACTGTCTTCGTGTGTTTGGACCATGATAGTTTGTTTATGTGGAGAGCATAGCAGGATGTCTTATAAGCGTCCGGGTTAGAGTCCCGCTCCTTGAAAGTGGCAGCTCAGTGCTTCTGGTTGGGTTATGTATGTACAGTCAGTGTGGGGACGATGTCATCGTACTCCTCAATGCCCCGGAAGAATCCCGGAACATATTCCAGTCTGTGCTAGCAAAACAGTCCTGTAGCTTAGCATCTGCGTCATCTGACCAGTTCTTTATTAACTGAGTCACTGGTGCTTCCTGCTTTAGTTTTGGCTTGTAAGCAGGAATCAGGAAGATAGAATTTGGTCAGATTTTCCAAATGGAGGGTGAGGGAGAGCTTTGTACGCGTCTGTGTGTGGAGTAAAGGTGGTCTAGTTATTTTTTTCCCCTCTGGTTGCACAGTTAACATGCTGGTAGAAAAGTCCTTTTGGACTTTTGGCAAACTCCAAGCGTGTGGTCATGTGCCTTTTACTCAGGAGTGGCTTCTGTCTGGCCACTACCATAAAGGCCTGATTGGTACAGTGCTGCAGAGATGTTTGTCCTAGGAATAATCTTGGTGGTTCCAATCTTCTTCCATTTAAGAATGAAGGAGGCCGTTCTTGGGAACCTTCAATGCTGAAATCATTTGTTGGTAACCTTCCCCAGATCGGTGCCTCAACACAATCTTTTCTCAGACAATTCCTTTGACCTCATGGCTTGGTTATTGCTCTGACATGGACTGTCAACTGTGGGACCTTATATAGACAGGTGTGTGTGCATTTCCAAATCATGTCCAATCAATTTTAGAATAAGGCTATAATGAAGAATGAAAAAAGTAAAGGAGTCTGAATACTTTTCGATTTCACTGTATACGTGTAGTCGAGGATATTTTAGCTTAAAGTCGAAGTGTGAAGACCCTCTTAGCTTGTTAATGTAGGCTATTTGCTATTGACTCCTGCAAATGCAACTCCAAAAGCCTGTGGAGTTTGTGAAATATGAACCTGAGACACATGTTTTAGAAGATATAGATTGCTATTATTTGCTATACGCATCATGATGAAGATGGTCCCAATTTAACACCCTATGCCTGCTCCCTATTAGAAGTTACATTTAGGCACTGGCGTAGCTCAGAGAAGGGCTTATGACCAAAAAGTGTGGGTTCACAGCTCCAATCCAGATGTGTTGGTCATTACTGAGACGTGGTTAAGGAAGATTGTTTTGAATACTGATGTTAACCTTTCTGGTTCTAACCTTTTTCGGCAAGACAGATCTTCCAAAGGTGGGGAGTGGCAATCTTTACCAAGGATCACCTTCAGTGATCAGGTTGTCTCCACCAAGTCTGTCCCCAAACAATTTGATTTGCTGGTTTTAAGCATTACACTTTCAAATAGCTCTTCATTGACTGTTGCTGGGTGCTATCGTCCTCTATCAGCACCGGCCTGTACCCTGCCTGCCCTAAGCTCTGTACTGGCCCCTTACACTGTCTGAATTTGTCCTGCTAGGTGACCTAAACTGGGACATGCTTAAATCGCCTGACCAAGTCCTAAAGCAATGGGACTCCCTAAATCTTTCTCAGATTATCACCAATCCCACAAGGTATGACTCCAAACACCCAGAACATGCTCCTCTCCTCGATATTATCCTCACAAATAATCCTGATGGGTATCAGTCTGGTGTTTTCTGTAATGACCTTAGTGATCACTGTTTTACAGCCTGTCTTACAGTCTTATACTGCTCAGTGAAACGACCTGTCCTGATTGGTCATAGACGCTTGCTAAAAAACTTTAATGAGCAAGCCTTCCTTCATGATCTGGCCTCTCTAAAATGGTATAGAATCAGCTTGATCCCCTCTGTCAAAGACGCTTGGACCTTTAAAAAAATATATTTTCAGTGATTTTGTTAACAAACACGCCCCCATAAAGAAAATAAGAATAAAAAAACAGGTTCCTGGTTCGACCGTGATCTTGCAGAGTTACTCCACCTCAAGAATTGCATTTGGCAAAAGGCTCGGCACACATACACAGGCTGACTGGCTCTTGTTCAGGCAAATGAGAAATAAGTGTACTCAGGCTATCCGGAAGGCAAAAGTTAGTTAGTCAGATGGTTAAGACCCTTTCATCTTTAAGGTTGCTGCCCGTATCATCGCAAAGCCTTTCTCCTACCTGTTTAACCTCTCTCCTTTCTGGGGAGGTTCCCATTGCTTGGAAGGCAGCCACAGTTCATCCTTTATTTAAAGGGGGAGATCAAGCTGATCCTAACTGTCATAGGGCTATTTCGCTTTTGCTCTGTTTATCAAAAGTGTTAGAAAAACTTGTCAATAATCAACTGACTGGCTTTCTTGATGTCTATAGTATTCTCTCTGGTATGCAATCTGGTTTCCGCTCAGGTTATGGATGTGTCACTGCAACCTTAAAGATCCTCAATGACGTCACCATCGCCCTTGATTCTAAGCAATGTTGTGCTGCTATTTTTATTGACTTGGCCAAAGCTTTTGATACGGTAGACCATTCCATTCTCGTGGGCCGGCTAAGGGGTATTGGTGTCTCTGAGGGGTCTTTGGCCTGGTTTGCTAACTACCTCTCTGAGTGCAGTGTATAAAGTCAGAAAATCTGCTGTCTCAGCCACTGCCTGTCACCAAGGGAGTACCCCAAGGCTCAATCCTAGGCCCCACACTCTTCTCAATTTACATCAACAACATAGCTCAGGCAGTAGGAAGCTCTCTCATCCATTTATATGCAGATGATACAGTCTTATACTCAGCTGGCCCCTCCCTGGAATTTATGTTAAATGCTCTACAACAAAGCTTTCTTAGTGTCCAACAAGCTTTCTCTACCCTTAACCTTGTTCTGAACACCTCCAAAACAAAGGTCATGTGGTTTGGTAAGAAGAATGCCCCTCTCCCCACAGGTGTTATTACTACCTCTGAGGGTTTAGAGCTTGAGGTAGTCACCTCATACAAGTACTTGGGAGTATGGCTAGACGGTACACTGTCGATCTCTCAGCACATATCAAAGCTGCAGGCTAAAGTTAAATCGAGACCTGGTTTCCTCTATCGTAATCGCTCCTCTTTCACCCCAGCTGCCAAACTAACCCTGATTCAGATGACCATCCTACCCATGCTAGATTAGAGACATAATTTATAGATCGGCAGGTAAGGGTGCTCTCGAGCGGCTGGATGCTCTTTACCAATTGGCCATGAGATTTGCCACCAATGCTCCTTATAGGATACATCACTGCACTCTACACTCCTCTGTAAACTTGTCATCTCTGTATACCTGTTGCAAGACCCACTGGTTGATGCTTATTTATAAAACCGTCTTAGGCCTCACTCCCCCCTATCTGAGATATCTACTGCAGCCCTAATCCTCCACATACAACACCTATTCTGCCAGTCACATTCTGTTAAAGGTCCCCAAAGCACACACATCCCTGGGTCGCTCCTCTTTTCAGTTCGCTGCAGTTAGCGATTGGAATGAGCTGCAACAAATACTCAAACTGGACAGTTTTATCTCAATCTCTTCATTCAAAGACTCAATCATGGACGCTTACTGACAGTTGTGGCTGAATTGCATAATGTATTGTTGTCTCTACCTTCTTACCCTTTGTGCTGTTGTCTGTGCCCAATAATGTTTGTACCATGTTTTGTGCTGCTACCATGTTGTTATGTTGTGTTGCTACCATGCTGTGTTGTCATGTGTTGCTGCCTTGCTATGTTGTTGTCTTAGGTCTCTCTTTATGCAGTGTTGTGTCTCTCCTGTTGTGGTGTGTGTTTTGTTTTGTATTTATTTTGTATTGATTTATCTTTTGAATCCCAGGCCCCCGTCCCCGCAGGAAGCCTTTTGCCTTTTGGTAGGCCGTCATTGTAAATAAGAATTTGTTCTTAACTGACTTGCCTGGTTAAATAAAATAAAAAATATAGGCTACAGTCGTGGCCAAAAGTTTTGAGAATGACATATTAATTTTCACAAAGTCTGCTGCCTTAGTTTGCATATACTCCAGAATGTTAGGAAGAGTGATCAGATGAATTACAATTAATTGCAAAGTCCCTCTTTGCCATGCAAATGACCTGAATCCCCCAAAAACATTTCAACTGCATTTCAGCCCTGCCACAAAAGGACCAGCTGACATCATGTCAGTGATTCTCTCATTAACACAGGTGTGAGTGTTGACGAGGACAAGGCTGGAGATCACTCTGTCATGCTGATTGAGTTTGAATAACAGACTGGAAGCTTCAAAAGGACGGTGGTGCTTAGAATCATTGTTCTTCCTCTGTCAACCATGGTTACCTGCAAGGAAACACGTGCCGTCATCATTGCTTTGCACAAAAAGGGCTTCACAGGCAAGGATATTGATGCCAGTAAGATTGCACCTAAATCAACCATTTATCGGATCATCAAGAACTTCAAGGAGAGCGGTTCACTTGTTGTAAAGAAGGCTTCAGGGCGCCCAATAAAGTCCAGCAAGCGCCAGGACCGTCTCCTAAAGTTGATTCAGCGGCGGGATCGGGGCACCACCAGTACAGAGCTTGCTCAGGAATGGCAGCAGGCAGGTGTCCTAGACACCGTGCTTCTACACCTGCATTGCTTGCTGTTTGAGGTTTTAGGCTGGGTTTCTGTACAGCACTTTGAGATATCAGCTGATGTGAGAAGGGCTATATAAATACATTTGATTTTGATATTTTTGGGTCCATGGCCAGGAAACTCCCCAGACCTTAATCCCATTGAGAACTTGTGGTCAATCCTCAAGAGGCGGGTGGACAAACAAAAACCAACAAATTCTGACAAACTCCAAGCATTAATTTTGCAAGAATGGGCTGCCATCAGCCAGGATGTGGCCCAGAAGTTAATTGACAGCATGCCAGGGCGGACTGCAGAGGTCTTGAAAAAGAAGGGTCAACACTGCAAATATTGACTCTTTGCATCACACTTATAAAATGCTTGTAATTATACTTCAGTATTCCATAGTAACATCTGACAAAAATATTTAAAAACACTGAGGCAGCAGACTTTGTGAAAATTAATATTTGTGTCATTCTCAAAACTTTTGGCCACGACTATATGCATGGTCCAATATGTTAAGATAATTTAAACATAATTTTTACTAATATGTTATTTGGCTCATTTCTGGAGGTGGAAATTCTGTTATAACAGCTTTTTTATGTATGATAGTCATACATTTTTTTTTACATGAAAGTGGAGTTTAACTTGGCCTCAGACAATCGATTTGAGATCCACTTAAGGTCTCAGCCATGTGATTTGTTTGTTGTAGCTTTAAGCCTTTTCCAGTTGCTAGCCAGATAACCTTTGTCCTTAGAAGGGCTGTGATGCTGGGGGGGAGCCGTTCTAAACATTCTATGTGTGTTCTGCAGGCTTCAGAATGAACGCATCTTCCTGGCCCATGTTTCTGCTGAGAACCCTGAATGGAGCAGAGATGGCCCCGGCTACCGCTTTTAAAAAGGTACGCAAAACTTAATCTATACACTGAGTATACGAAACATTAGGAACACCTGCTCTTTCCATGACCAGGAGAATCCAGGTGAAAGCTATGATCCCTTATTGATGTCACTTATTATTAAAAAACCTTGGGACAAACACTTCACATGTTGCGTTTATATTTTTGTTCAGTGGAGATTAAAAAGGTACCCAACCTTTTTATAGATTAAAAAGCTACACAGACCTGAAAATATATAGTACAAGTCAAAAGGATGGACACGCCTACTCATTCCAGGGGTTTTCTATATTTGTACTGTTTTCTACATTGTAGAATAATAGTGAAGACATCAAAACTATGGAATCATGTAGGGGGGTGCTGAGGAGTATTTCTGTGTGAAATAAACCCCTTTTGTGGGGAAAAGGTATCCTGATTGGCTGGGGTCTCGCTCCTCAGTGGGTATGTCTATGCCCTCCCATGCTCACCCAAGGCTGCATCCCTGCCCAGTCACGTGAAACCCATAGATTCTGACCTAATTCATTTATTTCTATTGACTGATTTCTTTGTGACCCGATTTCAGGAAACTAGGCGTATGTCACAAGTCACAACTTCACAGGAGAGCCATTTGAACGTAAAAAATATATTTTTTATCAAAATGCGTTTTTTGGTTATAAATGTCTTCTCAAACATGTGAACTTTCATGTGCCTTAAGAATAAACATGAATACCATCTGTAAATACGAATAACATTGTTAAATTACGAGCCTTGTTGTTTAAGCCACAGAAAAAGATGAGAACCTTCCCACTAGCCATGATTGGTTGAGATAATGAGTGGGCAGGACGTGCCGAGAGAAGTTCGGATTGGTCTGCCATGTAGAAGGCTTCTGTCTATTGGAGCTGGTCAGTCTGTTGGTAATCCTGTTGAATGCTGGAGCTGCATACGTGTTGCTCTCTACTTTCTGGAGGATCAAGTTTTAAAATCAGTGGAATTAGAGTCTGATAGCTAAAGAGATGGAGAAACACCTGTCTCTGGATTACATCTTCAAACTAAGGGCAACCGTGGCATGGCATTCCTGACAGGGAGATGTGTCCATGATGCATGTTGTGTGTCTTTGTGTTTCTCTCTCTCTGTGTGTCATTGTGTCTCTCTGTGTGTCATTGTGTTTCTTTCTCTCTGTGTAGGAGCCTCCACCGCTGTCCCAGAATAACTTTAAGCCAGGGATGAAGCTGGAAGCAGTAGATAAGAAGAACCCCTACCTCATCTGCCCTGCTACCATCGGAGAGGTGAAGGGGGACGAAGTGTTTGTGATGTTTGACGGGTGGAGGGGGGCGTTTGACTACTGGTGTCAACACCACTCCAGAGATCTCTTCCCTGTTGGATGGTGCTCTGTTACCGAACACAGCCTGCAGAGGCCTGGCAACAGTGGTGAGTGGAGTCCTGTCTTCATCCTGTTCATTCATTGGTTGGTTGATGGATGGATTTATTGATTTTGCTGGAACAAATATCTTGAACAGTTTAAAACAATGTAAAAGCACAAAGACATTCCAGAGTATGAGGCATGAAAGAGTTCTTAAATCAACATATTTTCCAAAGTGTAGTAGGTCATCCACTTGTCCTCTTCTAGGGGGCGTTACAGGTCTGGTTCATTGTTATGACATTAAATACAGATCTGGTCCACACTAGTCAGTAATCCTCAGCAACTGTTTTTCCCGGTAATTCTTCATCCTGGTCCTGGGGACCCAAAGCACGACATACCTGGGGTGTATTCATTACTGAGCTAAATGTTTTGCAAAGACGCATTTCTATTGGACCAATTCTGGTAGGTCCTTCCCCATTACGTGCCGTTTGTTTGGTTCCTAGTGAATGTGCCCCTGATTCCACTAATCAAAGTGTTGACGAGGTAAATTCATTGTGGAGTGCTCCCCTTTGGATTCCCTGGACCAGGAAACACTGGTCAATTTAAGCCTACTTTCTATTTTCCCAATATTTGACTGAGAACACGTTCTCATTTACAGCAACGACCTGGGGAATAGTTTCAGGGGAGAGGAGTGGGATGAATGACCCAATTGTAAACTGGGGATTATTAGGTGACCGTGATGGTTTGAGGGCCAGATTGGGAATTTAGCCAGGACACCGGGGTTAACACCCCTACTCTTACGATAAGTGCCATGGGATCTTTAATGACCACAGAGAGTCAGGACACCCGTTTAACATCCCATCCGAAAGACAGCACCCTACACAGGGCAGTGTCCCCAATCACTGCCCTGGGGCATTGGGATATTTTTTAGACCAGAGGAAAGAGTGCCTCCTACTGGCCTTCCAACACCACTTCCAGCAGAATCTGGTCTCCCATCCAGGGACTGACCAAGACCAACCCTGCTTAGCTTCAGAAGCAAGCCAGCAGTGGTATGCAGGGTGGTATGCTGCTGGCTCAAACTGTTGTATTAGCTAGTGTTCAAACCATTAGTCTGGTAGCAGCAGTTCTCTATGGGTCTCCAGTCTTAGTGTTGGAACCATTAGTCTGGTAGCAGCAGTTCTCTATGGGTCTCCAGTCTTAGTGTTGGAACCATTAGTCTGGTAGCAGCAGTTCTCTATGGGTCTCCAGTCTTAGTGTTGGAACCATTAGTCTGGTAGCAGCAGTTCTCTATGGGTCTCCTGTCTTAGTGTTCAAACCATTAGTCTGGTAGCAGCAGTTCTCTATGGGTCTCCAGTCTTAGTGTTCAAACCATTAGTCTGGTAGCAGCAGTTCTCTATGGGTCTCCAGTCTTAGTGTTGGAACCATTAGTCTGGTAGCAGCAGTTCTCTATGGGTCTCCAGTCTTAGTGTTGGAACCATTAGTCTGGTAGCAGCAGTTCTCTATGGGTCTCCAGTCTTAGTGTTGGAACCATTAGTCTGGTAGCAGCAGTTCTCTATGGGTCTCCAGTCTTAGTGTTGGAACCATTAGTCTGGTAGCAGCAGTTCTCTATGGGTCTCCAGTCTTAGTGTTGGAACCATTAGTCTGGTAGCAGCAGTTCTCTATGGGTCTCCAGTCTTAGTGTTGGAACCATTAGTCTGGTAGCAGCAGTTCTCTATGGGTCTCCAGTCTTAGTGTTGGAACCATTAATCTGGTAGCAGCAGTTCTCTATGGGTCTCCAGTCTTAGTGTTGGAACCATTAGTCTGGTAGCAGCAGTTCTCTATGGGTCTCCAGTCTTAGTGTTGGAACCATTAGTCTGGTAGCAGCAGTTCTCTATGGGTCTCCTGTCTTAGTGTTGGAACCATTAGTCTGGTAGCAGCAGTTCTCTATGGGTCTCCAGTCTTAGTGTTGGAACCATTAGTCTGGTAGCAGCAGTTCTCTATGGGTCTCCAGTCTTAGTGTTGGAACCATTAGTCTGGTAGCAGCAGTTCTCTATGGGTCTCCAGTCTTAGTGTTGGAACCATTAGTCTGGTAGCAGCAGTTCTCTATGGGTCTCCAGTCTTAGTGTTGGAACCATTAGTCTGGTAGCAGCAGTTCTCTATGGGTCTCCAGTCTTAGTGTTGGAACCATTAGTCTGGTAGCAGCAGTTCTCTATGGGTCTCCAGTCTTAGTGTTGGAACCATTAGTCTGGTAACAGCAGTTCTCTATGGGTCTCCAGTCTTAGTGTTGGAACCATTAGTCTGGTAGCAGCAGTTCTCTATGGGTCTCCAGTCTTAGTGTTGGAACCATTAGTCTGGTAGCAGCAGTTCTCTATGGGTCTCCAGTCTTAGTGTTGGAACCATTGGTCTGGTAGCATCAGTTCTCTATGGGTCTCCAGTCTTAGTGTTGGAGCCATTAGTCTGGTAGCATCAGTTCTCTATGGGTCTCCAGTCTTAGTGTTGGAACCATTAGTCTGGTAGCAGCAGTTCTCTATGGGTCTCCAGTCTTAGTGTTGGAACCATTAGTCTGGTAGCAGCAGTTCTCTATGGGTCTCCTGTCTTAGTGTTCAAACCATTAGTCTGGTAGCAGCAGTTCTCTATGGGTCTCCAGTCTTAGTGTTCAAACCATTAGTCTGGTAGCAGCAGTTCTCTATGGGTCTCCAGTCTTAGTGTTGGAACCATTAGTCTGGTAGCAGCAGTTCTCTATGGGTCTCCAGTCTTAGTGTTCGAACCATTAGTCTGGTAGCAGCAGTTCTCTATGGGTCTCCAGTCTTAGTGTTGGAACCATTAGTCTGGTAGCAGCAGTTCTCTATGGGTCTCCAGTCTTAGTGTTGGAACCATTAATCTGGTAGCAGCAGTTCTCTATGGGTCTCCAGTCTTAGTGTTGGAACCATTAGTCTGGTAACAGCAGTTCTCTATGGGTCTCCAGTCTTAGTGTTGGAACCATTAGTCTGGTAGCAGCAGTTCTCTATGGGTCTCCAGTCTTAGTGTTGGAACCATTAGTCTGGTAGCAGCAGTTCTCTATGGGTCTCCAGTCTTAGTGTTGGAACCATTAGTCTGGTAGCAGCAGTTCTCTATGGGTCTCCAGTCTTAGTGTTGGAACCATTAGTCTGGTAGCAGCAGTTCTCTATGGGTCTCCAGTCTTAGTGTTGGAACCATTAATCTGGTAGCAGCAGTTCTCTATGGGTCTCCAGTCTTAGTGTTGGAACCATTAGTCTGGTAGCAGCAGTTCTCTATGGGTCTCCAGTCTTAGTGTTGGAACCATTAGTCTGGTAGCAGCAGTTCTCTATGGGTCTCCAGTCTTAGTGTTGGAACCATTAGTCTGGTAGCAGCAGTTCTCTATGGGTCTCCAGTCTTAGTGTTGGAACCATTAGTCTGGTAGCAGCAGTTCTCTATGGGTCTCCAGTCTTAGTGTTGGAACCATTAGTCTGGTAGCAGCAGTTCTCTATGGGTCTCCAGTCTTAGTGTTGGAACCATTAGTCTGGTAGCAGCAGTTCTCTATGGGTCTCCAGTCTTAGTGTTGGAACCATTAGTCTGGTAGCAGCAGTTCTCTATGGGTCTCCAGTCTTAGTGTTGGAACCATTAGTCTGGTAACAGCAGTTCTCTATGGGTCTCCAGTCTTAGTGTTGGAACCATTAGTCTGGTAGCAGCAGTTCTCTATGGGTCTCCAGTCTTAGTGTTGGAACCATTAGTCTGGTAGCAGCAGTTCTCTATGGGTCTCCAGTCTTAGTGTTGGAACCATTGGTCTGGTAGCATCAGTTCTCTATGGGTCTCCAGTCTTAGTGTTGGAGCCATTAGTCTGGTAGCATCAGTTCTCTATGGGTCTCCAGTCTTAGTGTTGGAACCATTAGTCTGGTAGCAGCAGTTCTCTATGGGTCTCCAGTCTTAGTGTTGGAACCATTAGTCTGGTAGCAGCAGTTCTCTATGGGTCTCCAGTCTTAGTGTTGGAACCATTAGTCTGGTAGCAGCAGTTCTCTATGGGTCTCCAGTCTTAGTGTTGGAACCATTAGTCTGGTAACAGCAGTTCTCTATGGGTCTCCAGTCTTAGTGTTGGAACCATTAGTCTGGTAGCAGCAGTTCTCTATGGGTCTCCAGTCTTAGTGTTGGAACCATTAGTCTGGTAACAGCAGTTCTCTATGGGTCTCCAGTCTTAGTGTTGGAACCATTAGTCTGGTAGCAGCAGTTCTCTATGGGTCTCCAGTCTTAGTGTTGGAACCATTAGTCTGGTAGCAGCAGTTCTCTATGGGTCTCCAGTCTTAGTGTTGGAACCATTAGTCTGGTAACAGCAGTTCTCTATGGGTCTCCAGTCTTAGTGTTGGAGCCATTAGTCTGGTAGCAGCAGTTCTCTATGGGTCTCCAGTCTTAGTGTTGGAACCATTAGTCTGGTAGCAGCAGTTCTCTATGGGTCTCCAGTCTTAGTGTTGGAACCATTAGTCTGGTAGCAGCAGTTCTCTATGGGTCTCCAGTCTTAGTGTTGGAACCATTAATCTGGTAGCAGCAGTTCTCTATGGGTCTCCAGTCTTAGTGTTGGAACCATTAGTCTGGTAGCAGCAGTTCTCTATGGGTCTCCAGTCTTAGTGTTGGAACCATTAGTCTGGTAGCAGCAGTTCTCTATGGGTCTCCAGTCTTAGTGATGGAACCATTAATCTGGTAGCAGCAGTTCTCTATGGGTCTCCAGTCTTAGTGTTGGAACCATTAGTCTGGTAGCAGCAGTTCTCTATGGGTCTCCAGTCTTAGTGTTGGAACCATTAGTCTGGTAGCAGCAGTTCTCTATGGGTCTCCAGTCTTAGTGTTGGAACCATTAGTCTGGTAGCAGCAGTTCTCTATGGGTCTCCAGTCTTAGTGTTGGAACCATTAGTCTGGTAGCAGCAGTTCTCTATGGGTCTCCAGTATTAGTGTTGGAACCATTAGTCTGGTAGCAGCAGTTCTCTATGGGTCTCCAGTCTTAGTGTTGGAACCATCAGTCTGGTAGCAGCAGTTCTCTATGGGTCTCCAGTCTTAGTGTTGGAACCATTAATCTGGTAGCAGCAGTTCTCTATGGGTCTCCAGTCTTAGTGTTGGAACCATTAGTCTGGTAGCAGCAGTTCTCTATGGGTCTCCAGTCTTAGTGTTGGAGCCATTAGTCTGGTATCAGCAGTTCTCTATGGGTCTCCAGTCTTAGTGTTGGAACCATTAGTCTGGTAGCAGCAGTTCTCTATGGGTCTCCAGTCTTAGTGTTGGAACCATTAGTCTGGTAGCAGCAGTTCTCTATGGGTCTCCAGTCTTAGTGTTGGAACCATTAGTCTGGTAGCAGCAGTTCTCTATGGGTCTCCAGTCTTAGTGTTGGAACCATTAGTCTGGTAGCAGCAGTTCTCTATGGGTCTCCAGTCTTAGTGTTGGAACCATTAGTCTGGTAGCAGCAGTTCTCTATGGGTCTCCAGTCTTAGTGTTGGAACCATTAGTCTGGTAACAGCAGTTCTCTATGGGTCTCCAGTCTTAGTGTTGGAACCATTAGTCTGGTAGCAGCAGTTCTCTATGGGTCTCCAGTCTTAGTGTTGGAACCATTAGTCTGGTAACAGCAGTTCTCTATGGGTCTCCAGTCTTAGTGTTGGAACCATTAGTCTGGTAGCAGCAGTTCTCTATGGGTCTCCAGTCTTAGTGTTGGAACCATTAGTCTGGTAACAGCAGTTCTCTATGGGTCTCCAGTCTTAGTGTTGGAACCATTAGTCTGGTAACAGCAGTTCTCTATGGGTCTCCAGTCTTAGTGTTGGAACCATTAGTCTGGTAGCAGCAGTTCTCTATGGGTCTCCAGTCTTAGTGTTGGAACCATTAATCTGTCTTTCTGCACTTGAGCATGGCAGTTAACCCACTGTTCCCCGAGCGGCGACGACGTGGATGTCGATTACGGCAGCCCCCCGCACCTCTCTGATTCAGACGGGTTGGGTTAAATGCAGAAGACACATTTCAGTAGAATGCATTCAGTTGGACAACTGACCATGTTTTCCCCTTTCCTTAAATCTTGTGGAGTCCCAGGTAAAGCCAGACTACAGAAGCCTGTTGGACACTTATTTTGACTTATTTTCTTTAGGGTAAAATAGCCTATTTGAGGAGAAATGAACACTTGCTTGCTGAATTGAAAAATATGCTACAGCGTTAACAAGCGGTATATAGCCAAGCTGTCATTGACTAGGTCCTGGTAGCCCATGTACAGTGCATTCGGAAAGGATTCAGACCCCTTGACTTTTTCCACGTTTTGTTACGTTACAGCCTTTTCCCCCTCCTCAATCTACACACAATACCCCATGATGTCAAAGCAAAAACAGGGTTTTAGACATTTTTGCAAATAAAACTGAAATATGACATTTGCATAAGTATTCAGACCCTTTACTCAGTACTTTGTTGAAGCACCTTTGGCAGCGATTACAGCCTGGAGTCTTCTTGGGTATGACGCTACACGCTTGGCACACCTGTATTTGGGGAGTTTCTCCCATTCTTCTCTGCAGATCCTCTCAAGCTCTGTCAGGTTGGATGGGGAGTGTCGCTGCACAGCTATTTTCAGGTCTCTCCAGAGATGTTCGATCGGGTTCAAGTCCGGGCTCTGGCTGGGCCACTCAAGGACATTCAGAGACTTGTCCCGAAGCCACTCCTGCATTGTCTTGGCTGTGTGCTTAAGGTCATTGTCCTGTTGGAAGGTGAACCTTCGCCCCAGTCTGAGGTCCTGAGCACTCTGGAGCAGGTTTTCATCAAGGATCTCTCTGTACTTTGCTCTGTTCATCTTTCCCTCGATCCTGCCTAGTCTCCCAGTCCCTGCCGCTGAAAAACATCCCCACAACATGATGCTGCACCGTAGGGATGATGCCAGGTTTCTTCCAGATGTGACACTTGGCATTCATGCCAAAGAGATCAATCTTGGTTTCATCAGACCAGAGAATCTTGTTTGTCATGGTCTGAGAGTCCTTTAGGTGCCTTTTGGCAAACTTTTGGCAAACTTTTGGCAAACAGTTGGTTAGGGCATGCTCAGAGTACATGTCCTGGTAATCCGCCTGGCCATGCGGCCTTGTGAATGTTGACCTGTTTAAAGGTCTTAGTCACATCGGCAACTGCGAACGTGATCACACAGTCAACCGGAACAGTTGGTGCTCTCATGCATGTTTCAGTGTTACTTGCCTTGAAGCAAGCATAGAACTTATTTAGCTTGTCTGGTAGGCTCGTGTCACTGGGTCTCTCTCAGCTGTGCTTCCCTTTGTAGTCTGTAATAGTTTGCAAGCCCTGCCACATCCGACGAGCGTCGGAGCCGGTGTAGTACGATTCTATCTTAGTCCTGTATGGATCCTTTCCCTGTTTGATGGTTCGTCGGAGGGCATAGCGGGAGTTCTTGTAAGCTTCCGGGTTAGAGTTCCGCTCCTTGAAAGCGGCAGCTCTACCCTTAAGCTCAGTGCGAATGTTGCCTGTACTCTATGGCTTCTGGTTGGAGTATGTACGTACAGTCACTGTGGGGACGACGTTCTCGATGCACTTACTGATGAAGCCAGTGACTGATGTGGTGTACTCAATACCATCGGAAGAATCCCGGAACATATTCTAGTTTGTGCTAGCAAAACAGTCCTGTAGTTTAGCATCTGCTTCATCTGACCACTTTTTCATAGAGTCGCTGGTGCTTCCTGCTTTTGCTTGTAAGCAGGAATCAGGAGGATCGAATTAATATCAGATTTGACAAATGGAGGACGAGGGAAAGCTTTGTACGCGTCTGTGTGTGGAGTAGAGGTGGTCTAGAATTTTTTTCTTCCTCTGGTTGCACGTTTAACATGTTGATAGAAATTTGGTAAAACTGATTTTGAGTTTCCCTGCATTAAAGTCACCGGCCACTAGGAATGCCGCCTCTGGATGAGCGTTTTCCTGTTTGCTTATGGCGGAATACAGCTCATTTAGTGCGGTTTTAGTTCCAACCTCGCTCCGTGGTGGTATGTAGACCGCTACGAAAATACAGATAAACTCTCTGTGTAATAGTGTGGTCTACAGCTTATCATAAGATGCTCAACCTCAAGCGAGCAAAACTTTGAGACTTCCTTAGATATTGTGCTCCAGCTGTTGTATACATAAATGCATAGGCCCCTGCCCGTGTCTTACCAGAGGCTGCTGTTCTGTCTTGCCGATGCAGTGTATAACTCGCCAGGTCTGTTCTTAATGTCGTCGTTCATCCACAAGAAAATATTTGTTTTTAATGTCCCGTTGGTAGGATATACATGCTTTCAGTTCGTCCCATTTATTTTCTAGCGATTGAACGTTAGCTAGCAGAACGGAGGGCAGATTAGCCACTCGTCGCCTGGTCCCTACAAAGCATCCTGATCTTTTGCCTCAATCTCCGTTTCCTTCTCCAGCGAATCACAGGGATCAGGGCCTGGTCAGGTGTCAACAGTATATCCCTCGCGTCCGATTCATTGAAGAATAACTCTTCGTCCAGTTTGAGGTGATCAATCCAGGTTCTGATGTCCAGAAGCTCTTTTCGGTCGTAGGAGAGGGTAGCATCAACATTATGTACATAACTAGTTATGAACAATGCAAAAAACTTCTGGATGGTAGCTGTGTGAAAAGGCAGTGGCTCAGGTGATTGTCCTTGATGATCTTTTTGGCCTTCCTGTGACATCGGGTGCTGTAAGTGTCATGGAGGGCAGGCAGTGTGCCCCCGGTGATGCGTTGTGCAGACCGCAGCAACCTCTGGAGAGCCTTGATGTTGAGGGCGGTGCAGTTGCCGTACCAGTGATACAGATCAATAAAATCCTCTCGATTGTGCCGCTGTAAAAGTTTGTCAGGGTTTTAGGTGACAAGCCAAATTTCTTCAGCCTCCTGAGGTTGAAGAAGCGTTGTTGCGGGGGGATGTGGGTGGGTGGACCATTTCAGTTTGTCTGTGATTTGTATGCCGAGGAATTTACAACTTTCCACCTTAACCACTACTGTCCTGTCGATGTGGATAGGGGGGTGCTCCCTCTGCTGTTTCCTGAAGTCCACGATCATCTCCTTTTGTTTTGTTGAATTTGAGTGAGAAGTTGTTTTCCTGACACCACACTCCGAGTGCCCTCACCTCTTCCCTGTAGGCCGTCTCGTCGTTGTTGGTAGTCAAGCCCACTACTGTAGTGTTGTCTGCAAACTTGATGATTGAGTTGGAAGCGTGCATGGCCACGCAGTCATGGGTGAACAGGG
Source organism: Salvelinus namaycush (assembly GCF_016432855.1). Lineage (NCBI taxonomy): Eukaryota > Metazoa > Chordata > Actinopteri > Salmoniformes > Salmonidae > Salvelinus > Salvelinus namaycush. Next base: position 53,841 of record NW_024061334.1, on the reverse strand, counting down.
AGTACAGGAGGGGCTGAGTGGAGTGGAGATGTTGTTTCCTACCTTCACCACCTGGTGGCTGCCCATCAGAAAGTCCAGGACCCATTTGCACAGGGCGGGGTTGAGACCCAGGGCCTCCAGCTTGATGATGAGGTTGGAGGGTACTATGGTGTTGAATGCTGAGCTGTAGTCAATGAACAGCATTGACTGTTGGAATACATAGGTATTCCTCTTGTCCAGATGGGATAGGGCAGTGTGATGGTGATTGCATCGTCTGTGAACCTGTTGGGATGGTATGCAAACTGAAGTGGTTCTAGGGTGGCCGGTAAGGTGGAGGTGATATGATCCTTGACTAGTCTCTCAAAGCTTCATGATGACAGAAGTGAGTACTACGGGCGATTAGTCATTTAGTTCAGATATCTTTGCTTCTTGGGTAACAATGGTGGTCATCTTGAAGCATGTGGGGACAGCAGACTGGGATGCTCTGAGGATGCGGCTGGGCCGGCAGCCTTGCGAGGGTTAACACGTTTAAATGTTTTACTCACGTCGGCCACGGAGAAGGAGAGGGGGGGGGTCGCAGTCCTTATTAGTGGGCCACGACAGTGGCACTATTATCCTCAAAGCGGGCAAAAAAAGTGTTATGTTTGTCTGGAAGCATGACGTCGGTGTCCGTGATGTGGCTGGTTTAATTTTTGTAGTGCGTGATTTCCTGTAGACCCTGCCACATACGTCTCTCAGCCAGTGTAGAGGCGGTAGCCCAGCGTAACCCTCCTCTCTTAGCCAGTGTAGAGGCTGTAGCCCAGCGTAATCCTCCTCTCTCAGCCAGTGTAGAGGCTGTAGCCCAGCGTAATCCTCCTCTCAGCCAGTGTAGAGGCTGTAGCCCAGCGTAATCCTCCTCTCAGCCAGTGTAGAGGCGGTAGCCCAGCGTAACCCTCCTCTCTTAGCCAGTGTAGAGGCTGTAGCCCAGCGTAATCCTCCTCTCAGCCAGTGTAGAGGCTGTAGCCCAGCGTAACCCTCCTCTCAGCCAGTGTAGAGGCTGTAGCCCAGCGTAGCCCTCCTCTCTCAGCCAGTGTAGAGGCTGTAGCCCAGCGTAACCCTCCTCTCTCAGCCAGTGTAGAGGCTGTAGCCCTCCTCTCTCAGCCAGTGTAGAGGCTGTAGCCCAGCGTAATCCTCCTCTCTCAGCCAGTGTAGAGGCTGTAGCCCAGCGTAACCCTCCTCTCTCAGCCAGTGTAGAGGCTGTAGCCCAGCGTAACCCTCCTCTCTCAGCCAGTGTAGAGGCTGTAGCCCAGCGTAATCCTCCTCTCAGCCAGTGTAGAGGCTGTAGCCCAGCATAATCCTCCTCTCATTCATTGTAGAGGCTGTAGCCCAGCGTAGCCCTCCTCTCTCAGCCAGTGTAGAGGCTGTAGCCCAGCGTAACCCTCCTCTCTCAGCCAGTGTAGAGGCTGTAGCCCAGCGTAACCCTTCTCTCTCAGCCAGTGTAGAGGCTGTAGCCCAGCGTAATCCTCCTCTCATTCATTGTAGAGGCTGTAGCCCAGCATAACCCTCCTCTCTCAGCCAGTGTAGAGGCTGTAGCCCAGCGTAATCCTCCTCTCTCAGCCAGTGTAGAGGCTGTAGCCCAGCGTAACCCTCCTCTCTTCTCTCAGCCAGTGTAGAGGCTGTATCCCAGTATAACCCTCTTCTCTCAGCCAGTGTAGAGGCTGTAGCCCAGCGTAATCCTCCTCTCCGCCAGTGTAGAGGCTGTAGCCCAGCGTAACCCTCCTCTCTCAGCCAGTGTAGAGGCTGTAGCCCAGCGTAATCCTCCTCTCTCAGCCAGTGTAGAGGCTGTAGCCCAGCGTAACCCTCCTCTCTTCTCTCAGCCAGTGTAGAGGCTGTATCCCAGTATAACCCTCTTCTCTCAGCCAGTGTAGAGGCTGTAGCCCAGCGTAATCCTCCTCTCCGCCAGTGTAGAGGCTGTAGCCCAGTATAATCCTCTTCTCTCAACCAGTGTAGAGGCTGTAGCCCAGCGTAACCCTCCTCTCAGCCAGTGTAGAGGCTGTAGCCCAGAGTAATCCTCCTCTCTCAGCCAGTGTAGAGGCTGTAGCCCAGCGTAACCCTCCTCTCTCAGCCAGTGTAGAGGCTGTAGCCCTTCTCTCTCAGCCAGTGTAGAGGCTGTAGCCCAGCGTAACCCTCCTCTCTCAGCCAGTGTAGAGGCTGTAGCCCAGCGTAATCCTCCTCTCTCAGCCAGTGTAGAGGCTGTAGCCCAGCATAACCCTCCTCTCTCAGCCAGTGTAGAGGCTGTAGCCCAGCGTAACCCTCCTCTCTCAGCCAGTGTAGAGGCTGTAGCCCAGAGTAATCCTCCTCTCTCAGCCAGTGTAGAGGCTGTAGCCCAGCGTAACCCTTCTCTCTCAGCCAGTGTAGAGGCTGTAGCCCAGCGTAATCCTCCTCTCTCAGCCAGTGTAGAGGCTGTAGCCCAGCGTAATCCTCCTCTCTCAGCCAGTGTAGAGGCTGTAGCCCAGCGTAATCCTCCTCTCTCAGTCAGTGTAGAGGCTGTAGCCCAGCCAGTGTAGAGGCTGTAGCCCAGCCAGTGTAGAGGCTGTAGCCCAGCCAGTGTAGAGGCTGTAGCCCAGCCAGTGTAGAGGCTGTATCCCAGAGTAATCCTCCTCTCTCAGCCAGTGTAGAGGCTGTAGCCCAGCGTAATCCTCCTCTCCTCTCTCAGCCAGTGTAGAGGCTGTAGCCCAGCCAGTGTAGAGGCTGTAGCCCAGCCAGTGTAGAGGCTGTAGCCCAGCCAGTGTAGAGGCTGTATCCCAGAGTAAACCTCCTCTCTCAGCCAGTGTAGAGGCTGTAGCCCAGCGTAATCCTCCTCTCTCAGCCAGTGTAGAGGCTGTAGCCCAGAGTAAACCTCCTCTCTCAGCCAGTGTAGAGGCTGTAGCCCAGCGTAATCCTCCTCTCTCAGCCAGTGTAGAGGCTGTAGCCCAGAGTAAACCTCCTCTCTCAGCCAGTGTAGAGGCTGTAGCCCAGCGTAATCCTCCTCTCTCAGCCAGTGTAGAGGCTGTAGCCCAGCGTAACCCTCCTCTCAGCCAGTGTAGAGGCTGTAGCCCAGCGTAACCCTCCTCTCTCAGCCAGTGTAGAGGCTGTAGCCCAGCGTAACCCTCCTCTCTCAGCCAGTGTAGAGGCTGTAGCCCAGCGTAACCCTCCTCTCTCAGCCAGTGTAGAGGCTGTAGCCCAGCGTAATCCTCCTCTCAGCCAGTGTAGAGGCTGTAGCCCAGCGTAATCCTCCTCTCTTCTCTCAGCCAGTGTAGAGGCTGTAGCCCAGCATAACCCTCCTCTCTCAGCCAGTGTAGAGGCTGTAGCCCAGAGTAATCCTGCTCTCTCAGCCAGTGTAGAGGCTGTAGCCCAGCGTAACCCTCCTCTCTCAGCCAGTGTAGAGGCTGTATCCCAGCGTAATCCTCCTCTCCTCTCTCAGCCAGTGTAGAGGCTGTAGCCCAGAGTAACCCTCCTCTCTCAGCCAGTGTAGAGGCTGTAGCCCAGCGTAATCCTCCTCTCTCAGCCAGTGTAGAGGCTGTAGCCCAGCGTAATCCTCCTCTCTCAGCCAGTGTAGAGGCTGTAGCCCAGCCAGTGTAGAGGCTGTATCCCAGAGTAATCCTCCTCTCTCAGCCAGTGTAGAGGCTGTAGCCCAGCGTAACCCTCCTCTCTCAGCCAGTGTAGAGGCTGTAGCCCAGCGTAACCCTCCTCTCTCAGCCAGTGTAGAGGCTGTAGCCCAGCGTAGCCCTCCTCTCTCAGCCAGTGTAGAGGCTGTAGCCCTCCTCTCTCAGCCAGTGTAGAGGCTGTAGCCCAGCGTAACCCTCTTCTCTCAGCCAGTGTAGAGGCTGTAGCCCAGCGTAGCCCTCCTCTCAGCCAGTGTAGAGGCTGTAGCCCTCCTCTCTCAGCCAGTGTAGAGGCTGTAGCCCAGCGTAACCCTCCTCTCTCAGCCAGTGTAGAGGCTGTAGCCCAGCATAACCCTCCTCTCTCAGCCAGTGTAGAGGCTGTAGCCCAGCGTAGCCCTCCTCTCAGCCAGTGTAGAGGCTGTAGCCCTCCTTTCTCAGCCAGTGTAGAGGCTGTAGCCCAGCGTAACCCTCCTCTCTCAGCCAGTGTAGAGGCTGTAGCCCAGCGTAATCCTCCTCTCTCAGCCAGTGTAGAGGCTGTAGCCCAGCGTAACCCTCCTCTCTCAGCCAGTGTAGAGGCTGTAGCCCAGCGTAACCCTCCTCTCTCAGCCAGTGTAGAGGCTGTAGCCCTCCTCTCTCAGCCAGTGTAGAGGCTGTAGCCCTCCTCTCTCAGCCAGTGTAGAGGCTGTAGCCCTCCTCTCTCAGCCAGTGTAGAGGCTGTAGCTCAGCGTAATCCTCCATGTCCGTAGCACTGAAATGTTATAATCCCTCTGTTGTTTTTCCAGTCAACCTGCCAAAGAACCTGCATGTCCTAACAGCAGCCCACATCCCCTCCAAGCCTAGCCGTCGATCCATGCCTGCTCCCTTCCGGCTTCCCACCCCCCTGCCCCCGCTGCCTGTCAGGAAGGGGGTGCGGGGGCGGCGCCCCAAGAGTGAGACCATCGCCCTGCTGAAGGCTGTAGCGGAGGCAGCTGCAGCTCAGAACGGCACGGCTCCAACCTCTAACTCACAGCTGGCTCCCAGGCCTCACAAGAAGAGAGGCCCTAAACCTGGCAGCAAGAGGAAGCCCAAGATGCTCCAGAACGCAGTGTCATCAGGGGGTCAACAGGACTGCTTCAGCTCTGTGGTCTCTACAGGTAAACTTGACGACTGCCCACCTCTCTAGCCAGCTGCAGCCCACCTCTCTAGCCAGCTGCAACCCACCTCTCTAGCCAGCTGCAGCCCACCTCTCTAGCCAGCTGCAGCCCACCTCTCTAACCAGCTGCAGCCCACCTCTCTAGCCAGCTGCAGCCCACCTCTCTAGCCAGCTGCAGCCCACCTCTCTAACCAGCTGCAGCCCACCTCTCTAACCAGCGGCAGCCCACCTCTCTAACCAGCGGCAGCCCACCTCTCTAACCAGCTGCAGCCCACCTCTCTAGCCAGCTGCAGCCCACCTCTCTAACCAGCTGCAGCCCACCTCTCTAACCAGCTGCAGCCCACCTCTCTAACCAGCGGCAGCCCACCTCTCTAACCAGCTGCAGCCCACCTCTCTAGCCAGCTGCAGCCCACCTCTCTAACCAGCGGCAGCCCACCTCTCTAACCAGCTGCAGCCCACCTCTCTAGCCAGCTGCAGCCCACCTCTCTAACCAGCGGCAGCCCACCTCTCTAACCAGCTGCAGCCCACCTCTCTAGCCAGCTGCAGCCCACCTCTCTAGCCAGCTGCAGCCCACCTCTCTAACCAGCTGCAGCCCACCTCTCTAACCAGCTGCAGCCCACCTCTCTAACCAGCTGCAGCCCACCTCTCTAACCAGCTGCAGCCCACCTCTCTAACCAGCTGCAGCCCACCTCTCTAACCTTACATCGCACCAATCACCTCCCTCATAATACCAACAAACCACACACCTAGAAACTTACCTCTGTTTCCTGTATTAAATTACTGTTAGCACTAAACAGTGTTCATTTATTGACCAATCAAATAAAAATCAACATATCAGCCAGGAAGGTAATGGCACTTTAGCACGGCTGTGTTTGTGAGCATTACCGCCGCGTGCCCGGGAGTACCGACCGGCCGCGTGCCCGGGAGTGTCGACCGGCCGCGTGCCCGGGAGTGTCGACCGGCCGCGTGCCCGGGAGTACCGACCGGCCGCGTGCTCGGGAGTGTCGACCGGCCGCGCCGACCCTGGTCAATGTGGAGGCTATATACAGGGGGTACCTGGTCAATGTGGAGGCTGGTCAATGTGGAGGCTATATACAGGGGGTACCTGGTCAATGTGGAGGCTATATACAGGGGGTACCTGGTCAATGTGGAGGCTGGTCAATGTGGAGGCTATATACAGGGGGTACCTGGTCAATGTGGAGGCTATATACAGGGGGTACCTGGTCAATGTGGAGGCTGGTCAATGTGGAGGCTATATACAGGGGGTACCTGGTCAATGTGGAGGCTATATACAGGGGGTACCTGGTCAATGTGGAGGCTATATACAGGGGGTACCTGGTCAATGTGGAGGCTGGTCAATGTGGAGGCTATATACAGGGGGTACCTGGTCAATGTGGAGGCTATATACAGGGGGTACCGGTACAGAGTCAATGTGGAGGCTATATACAGGGGGTACCTGGTCAATGTGGAGGCTATATACAGGGGGTACCTGGTCAATGTGGAGGCTATATACAGGGGGTACCTGGTCAATGTGGAGGCTATATACAGGGGGTACCTGGTCAATGTGGAGGCTATATACAGGGGGTACCGGTACAGAGTCAATGTGGAACCTATATACAGGGGGTACCTGGTCAATGTGGAGGCTATATACAGGGGGTACCTGGTCAATGTGGAGGCTATATACAGGGGGTACCGGGTCAATGTGGAGGCTATATACAAGGGGTACCTGGTCAATGTGGAGGCTATATACAGGGGGTACCGGGTCAATGTGGAGGCTATATACAGGGGGTACCTGGTCAATGTGGAGGCTATATACAGGGGGTACCTGGTCAATGTGGAGGCTATATACAGGGGGTACCTGGTCAATGTGGAGGCTATATACAAGGGGTACCTGGTCAATGTGGAGGCTATATACAGGGGGTACCGGGTCAATGTGGAGGCTATATACAGGGGGTACCTGGTCAATGTGGAGGCTATATACAGGGGGTACCTGGTCAATGTGGAGGCTATATACAGGGGGTACCGGTACAGAGTCAATGTGGAGGCTATATACAGGGGGTACCTGGTCAATGTGGAGGCTATATACAGGGGGTACCTGGTCAATGTGGAGGCTATATACAGGGGGTACCGGGTCAATGTGGAGGCTATATACAGGGGGTACCGGGTCAATGTGGAGGCTATATACAGGGGGTACCTGGTCAATGTGGAGGCTATATACAGGGGGTACCTGGTCAATGTGGAGGCTATATACAGGGGGTACCTGGTCAATGTGGAGGCTATATACAGGGGGTACCTGGTCAATGTGGAGGCTATATACAGGGGTACCTGGTCAATGTGGAGGCTATATACAGGGGGTACCTGGTCAATGTGGAGGCTGGTCAATGTGGAGGCTATATACAGGGGGTACCTGGTCAATGTGGAGGCTATATACAGGGGGTACCTGGTCAATGTGGCGGCTATATACAGGGGGTACCGGGTCAATGTGGAGGCTATATACAGGGGGTACCGGGTCAATGTGGAGGCTATATACAGGGGGTACCTGGTCAATGTGGAGGCTATATACAGGGGGTACCTGGTCAATGTGGAGGCTATATACAAGGGGTACCTGGTCAATGTGGAGGCTATATACAGGGGGTACCTGGTCAATGTGGAGGCTATATACAGGGGGTACCTGGTCAATGTGGAGGCTATATACAGGGGGTACCTGGTCAATGTGGAGGCTATATACAGGGGGTACCGGTACAGAGTCAATGTGGAGGCTATATACAGGGGGTACCTGGTCAATGTGGAGGCTATATACAGGGGGTACCTGGTCAATGTGGAGGCTATATACAGGGGGTACCGGGTCAATGTGGAGGCTATATACAGGGGGTACCGGGTCAATGTGGAGGCTATATACAGGGGGTACCTGGTCAATGTGGAGGCTATATACAGGGGGTACCTGGTCAATGTGGAGGCTATATACAGGGGGTACCTGGTCAATGTGGAGGCTATATACAGGGGGTACCTGGTCAATGTGGAGGCTATATACAGGGGGTACCTGGTCAATGTGGAGGCTATATACAGGGGGTACCTGGTCAATGTGGAGGCTGGTCAATGTGGAGGCTATATACAGGGGGTACCTGGTCAATGTGGAGGCTATATACAGGGGGTACCTGGTCAATGTGGAGGCTATATACAGGGGGTACCGGGTCAATGTGGAGGCTATATACAGGGGGTACCGGGTCAATGTGGAGGCTATATACAGGGGGTACCGGGTCAATGTGGAGGCTATATACAGGGGGTACCTGGTCAATGTGGAGGCTATATACAGGGGGTACCTGGTCAATGTGGAGGCTATATACAGGGGGTACCTGGTCAATGTGGAGGCTATATACAGGGGGTACCTGGTCAATGTGGAGGCTATATACAGGGGGTACCTGGTCAATGTGGAGGCTATATACAGGGGGTACCTGGTCAATGTGGAGGCTATATACAGGGGGTACCTGGTCAATGTGGAGGCTATATACAGGGGGTACCGGGTCAATGTGGAGGCTGTATACAGGGGGTACCGGGTCAATGTGGAGGCTGTATACAGGGGGTACCGAGTCAATGTCCCATAGGGCGGCGCACAATTGGCCCAGCATCGTCCGGGTTTGGCCCAGGGTAGCCCGTCATTGTAAATAATAATTTGTTCTTAACGGACTTGCCAGGCTCCTGGAGAGCTAATGGCTGGCGAACCATCCTCCTGGAGAGCTAATGGCTGGCGAACCATCCTCCTGGAGAGCTAACGGCTGGCGAACCATCCTCCTGGAGAGCTAATGGCTGGCGAACAATCCTCCTGGAGAGCTAACGGCTGGCGAACCATCCTCCTGGAGAGCTAACGGCTGGCGAACCATCCTCCTGGAGAGCTAATGGCTGGCGAACAATCCTCCTGGAGAGCTAACGGCTGGCGAACCATCCTCCTGGAGAGCTAACGGCTGGCGAACCATCCTCCTGGAGAGCTAACGGGTGGCGAACCATCCTCCTGGAGAGCTAACGGGTGGCGAACCATCCTCCTGGAGAGCTAACGGCTGGCGAACCATCCTCCTGGAGAGCTAACGACTGGCGAACCATCCTCCTGGAGAGCTAACGGCTGGCGAACCATCCTCCTGGAGAGCTAACGGCTGGCGAACCATCCTCCTGGAGAGCTAACGGCTGGCGAACCATCCTCCTGGAGAGCTAACGGCTGGCGAACCATCCTCCTGGAGAGCTAACGGCTGGCGAACCATCCTCCTGGAGAGCTAACGGCTGGCGAACCATCCTCCTGGAGAGCTAACGGCTGGCGAACCATCCTCCTGGAGAGCTAACGGCTGGCGAACCATCCTCCTGGAGAGCTAACGGCTGGCGAACCATCCTCCTGGAGAGCTAACGGCTGGCGAACCATCCTCCTGGAGAGCTAATGGGTGTACATGCTTTTATTCCAGGCCCCCTCTAACAAAATTTGAAATAAGCTGCTCAACCGGACCTTGATAAACTGGCGTTGATGTGTTTGAGCAGGATCAAAAGCCTGCACACCAAATATTTCACAGACTGAGGGTTGACCACATGTGTTTTATACTTGACATTATGTCACCTTTATTTAACCAAGTATTTATATATATAACCCTAACCCTTTATTTAACCAGGTATTTATATATATAACCCTAACCCTTTATTTAACCAGGTATTTATATATATAACCCTAACCCTTTATTTAACCAGGTATTTATATATATAACCCTAACCCTTTATTTAACCAGGTATTTATATATATAACCCTAACCCTTTATTTAACCAGGTATTTATATATATAACCCTAACCCTTTATTTAACCAAGTATTAATATATATAACCCTAACCCTTTATGTAACCAGGTATTTATATATATAACCCTAACCCTTTATTTAACCAGGTATTTATATATATAACCCTAACCCTTTATTTAACCAGGTATTTATATATATAACCCTAACCCTTTATTTAACCAGGTATTTATATATATAACCCTAACCCTTTATTTAACCAGGTAGGCTAGTTGAGAACAAGTTCTCATTTGCAACTGCGACCTGGCCAAGATAAAGCAAAGCAGTTCGACACATACAACAACACAGAGTTACACATGGAATAAACACACATACAGTCAATAATACAGTAGAAAAAAGAAAACAAAAAGTCTATATACACTGAGTGCAAATGAGGTGAGATAAGGGAGGTAGGCAATAAATAGGCCATGGTGGTGAAGTAATTACAATATAGCAATTTAACACTGGAATGGTAGATGTGCAGAAGATGAATGTGCAAGTAGAGATACTGGGGTGCAAAGGAGCAAGATAAATAAATAAATACAGTATGGGGATGAGGATGAGGTAGTTGGATGGGCTATTTACAGATGGGCTATGTACAGGTGCAGTGATCTGTGAGCTGCTCTGACAGCTGGTGCTTAAAGTTAGTGAGGGAGATATGAGTCTCCAGCTTCAGTGATTTTTGCAGTTCGTTCCAGTCATTGGCAGCAGAGAACTGGAAGGAAAGGCGGCCAAAGGAGGAATTGGCTTTGGGGGTGACCAGTGAGATATACCTGCTGGAGCGCATGTTTCGGGTGGGTGCTGCTGTGGTGACCAGTGAGCTGAGATAAGGCGGGGCTTTACCTAGCAGAGACTTGTACATGACCTGGAGCCAGTGGGTTTGGCGATGAGTATGAAGCGAGGGCCAGCCAACAAGGGCGTACAGGTCGCAGTGGTGGGTACTATATGGGGCTTTGGTGACAAAACGGATGGCACTGTGATAGAATGCATCCAATTTGTTGAGTAGAGTGTTGGAGGCTATTTTGTAAATGACATCGCCGAAGTCGAGGATCGGTAGGATGGTCAGTTTTACTAGGGTATGTTTGGCAGCATGAGTGAAGCATGCTTTGTTGCGAAATAGGAAGCCGATTCTAGATTTAATTTTGGATCGGAGATGCTTAATGTGAGTCTGGAAGGAGAGTTTACAGTCTAACCAGACACCTAGGTATTTGTAGTTGTCCACATATTCTAAGTCCGAACCGTCCAGAGTAGTGATGCTAGTCGGGCGGGCGGGTGCGGGCGGTGATCGGCTGAAGAGCATGCTTTTAGTTTTACTTGCATGTAAGAGCAGTTGGAGGCCACGGAAGGAGAGTTGTATGGCATTGAAGCTCGTCTGGAGGTTAGTTAACACAGTGTCCAAAGAAACTAGGTTGAATGTTTGTTTAATGAAAACTCGTTTCAGCCCAGCGTCCCACTTGTTTTCTCTTGTGAAGGATTTGATTTGTCTCTTGAGAAAGGCGCGTTGGACTCAAATAAATGTAATTCAAGTAATTGAACCGACTTTGGTCAGTTGTTTAATAACCGGGGGGAAAACCCCCAGAATGTTGATTAATCGCTCAGCACTAGTGGCCAGCCATCTAGTGGCCTAACCCTAACCCTCCAGGAGAGCCTTTTGAACAAGTAAAACATCAGTCCTACTTGTCCGAAGGACTAGTGGGTAAAATAGTCAGGCCTTGATGCTTCTCTTTGTGTGTTATATCAGAGTGTACCCCCATTTTAATCGTTTCTCTTTGTGTGTTATATCAGTGTGTGTGTATGTGAACAAGCATGGGACCTGTGGGCCTCACCTGGACAGGAAGCAGATGCAGCGTCTTCCGGACCACTTTGGGCCAGGTCCTGTTAACGCGGTGCTGCGACAGGCGGTTCAGACTTGTCTAGACTGTTGTTACCAACCAAAGGTGCTGCTCAGAACTCTACAGGCACACGCTGGGGGAGGAGAGGTTGTCAGTGGTGAGGAGATGGCTACTGACACAGACCTGCACTGACACGCCACAGACCTGCACTGACACGCCACAGACCTGCACTGACACGCCACAGACCTGCACTGACACGCCACAGACCTGCACTGACACGCCACAGACCTGCCCTGACACGCCACAGACCTGCCCTGACACGCCACAGACCTGCCCTGACACGCCACAGACCTGCCCTGACACGCCACAGACCTGCCCTGACACGCCACAGACCTGCCCTGACACGCCACAGACCTGCCCTGACACGCCACAGACCTGCCCTGACACGCCACAGACCTGCCCTGACACGCCACAGACCTGCCCTGACACGCCACAGACCTGCCCTGACACGCCACAGACCTGCGCTGACACGCCACAGACCTGCGCTGACACGCCACAGACCTGCGCTGACACGCCACAGACCTGCGCTGACACGCCACAGACCTGCGCTGACACGCCACAGACCTGCGCTGACACGCCACAGACCTGCGCTGACACGCCACAGACCTGCCCTGACACGCCACAGACCTGCCCTGACACGCCACAGACCTGCCCTGACACGCCACAGACCTGCCCTGACACGCCACAGACCTGCCCTGACACGCCACAGACCTGCCCTGACACGCCACAGACCTGCCCTGACACGCCACAGACCTGCCCTGACACGCCACAGACCTGCCCTGACACGCCACAGACCTGCGCTGACACGCCACAGGCCTGCGCTGACACGCCACAGGCCTGCGCTGACACGCCACAGGCCTGACACGCCACAGACCTGTCATATCACCAGTCAGCCAGTCAACTGACAATGACTCTGTGTTGACCTCTGTGTTTGACCACATGTTGACCTCTGCCCCCTGCCCCTAGTGAGGATGGATGGTGGAGTTCGTCTGGTGAAGCTGCCCTCAGCCTCCAGCGCCTCCTTCGTGCTCCGCTTCCTGGAGACGCTGTGTCGCACGCTGCAGAGTCATTTCCTCTTCAGCTCCCAGCCCTTCAGCCACATATACACCTACAGTAAATATGGTAACTACACCTACAGCACCACCAAGTCAGGTAACTACAGCACCACCAAGTCAGGTGACTACAGCACCACCAAGTCAGGTGACTACAGCACCACCAAGTCAGGTAACTACAGCACCACCAAGTCAGGTGACTACAGCACCACCAAGTCAGGTGACTACAGCACCACCAAGTCAGGTGACTACAGCACCACCAAGTCAGGTAACTACAGCACCACCAAGTCAGGTGACTACAGCACCACCAAGTCAGGTGACTACAGCACCACCAAGTCAGGTGACTACAGCACCACCAAGTCAGGTAACTACAGCACCACCAAGTCAGGTGACTACAGCACCACCAAGTCAGGTGACTACAGCACCACCAAGTCAGGTGACTACAGCACCACCAAGTCAGGGGACTACAGCACCACCAAGTCAGGTAACTACAGCACCACCAAGTCAGGGGACTACACCTACAGCACCACCAAGTCAGGTAACTACAGCACCACCAAGTCAGGTAACTACAGCACCACCAAGTCAGGTGACTACAGCACCACCAAGTCAGGTAACTACAGCACCACCAAGTCAGGTGACTACACCTACAGCACCACCAAGTCAGGTAACTACAGCACCACCAAGTCAGGGGACTACAGCACCACCAAGTCAGGTAACTACACCTACAGCACCACCAAGTCAGGTAACTACAGCACCACCAAGTCAGGGGACTACAGCACCACCAAGTCAGGTAACTACACCTACAGCACCACCAAGTCAGGTAACTACACCTACAGCACCACCAAGTCAGGTAACTACACCTACAGCACCACCAAGTCAGGTGACTACAGCACCACCAAGTCAGGTAACTACACCTACAGCACCACCAAGTCAGGTAACTACACCTACAGCACCACCAAGTCAGGTAACTACACCTACAGCACCACCAAGTCAGGTAACTACAGCACCACCAAGTCAGGTAACTATACCTACAGCACCACCAAGTCAGGTAACTACAGCACCACCAAGTCAGGTAACTACACCTACAGCACCACCAAGTCAGGTAACTACACCTACAGCACCACCAAGTCAGGTAACTACAGCACCACCAAGTCAGGTAACTACACCTACAGCACCACCAAGTCAGGTAACTACAGCACCACCAAGTCAGGTAACTACACCTACAGCACCACCAAGTCAGGTAACTACACCTACAGCACCACCAAGTCAGGTAACTACACCTACAGCACCACCAAGTCAGGTAACTACAGCACCACCAAGTCAGGTAACTACAGCACCACCAAGTCAGGTAACTACACCTACAGCACCACCAAGTCAGGTAACTACACCTACAGCACCACCAAGTCAGGTAACTACACCTACAGCACCACCAAGTCAGGTAACTACAGCACCACCAAGTCAGGTAACTACACCTACAGCACCACCAAGTCAGGTAACTACAGCACCACCAAGTCAGGTAACTACACCTACAGCACCACCAAGTCAGGTAACTACAGCACCACCAAGTCAGGTGACTACAGCACCACCAAGTCAGGTAACTACAGCACCACCAAGTCAGGTAACTACACCTACAGCACCACCAAGTCAGGTAACTACAGCACCACCAAGTCAGGTAACTACACCTACAGCACCACCAAGTCAGGTGACTACAGCACCACCAAGTCAGGTGACTACAGCACCACCAAGTCAGGTGACTACAGCACCACCAAGTCAGGTAACTACAGCACCACCAAGTCAGGTAACTACACCTACAGCACCACCAAGTCAGGTAACTACAGCACCACCAAGTCAGGTAACTATGGTAACACTAACTAAACCTAGACAGGTGACAAAGTGCCTATTAGAATTTAGCTTTAACATCTCTTCCCTGTGTGTCTGTAGTAGCAGTGTGTCTGTAGTAGCAGTGGGTCTGTACTAGCGGTGGGTCTGTACTAGCAGTGGGTCTGTACTAGCGGTGGGTCTGTACTAGCGGTGGGTCTGTACTAGCGGTGGGTCTGTACTAGCGGTGGGTCTGTACTAGCGGTGGGTCTGTACTAGCGGTGGGTCTGTACTAGCGGTGGGTCTGTACTAGCGGTGTGTCTACTAGCGGTGTGTCTACTAGCGGTGGGTCTGTACTAGCAGTGTGTCTGTACTAGCAGTGGGTCTGTACTAGCGGTGTGTCTGTACTAGCGGTGGGTCTGTACTAGCGGTGGGTCTGTACTAGCGGTGGGTCTGTACTAGCGGTGGGTCTGTACTAGCGGTGGGTCTGTACTAGCGGTGGGTCTGTAGTAGCGGTGGGTCTGTACTAGCGGTGGGTCTGTACTAGCGGTGGGTCTGTACTAGCAGTGTGTCTGTACTAGCGGTGTGTCTGTACTAGCGGTGGGTCTGTAGTAGTGGTGGGTCTGTAGTAGTGGTGGGTCTGTACTAGCGGTGGGTCTGTACTAGCGGTGTGTCTACTAGCGGTGTGTCTGTAGCTGGAACAACATCTCTTCCCTGTGTGTCTGTACTAGCGGTGTGTCTGTACTAGCAGTGGGTCTGTAGTAGCAGTGGGTCTGTAGTAGCAGTGGGTCTGTACTAGCAGTGGGTCTGTACTAGCAGTGGGTCTGTACTAGCGGTGGGTCTGTACTAGCGGTGTGTCTGTACTAGCGGTGTGTCTGTACTAGCGGTGGGTCTGTAGTAGTGGTGGGTCTGTAGTAGTGGTGGGTCTGTACTAGCGGTGGGTCTGTACTAGCGGTGTGTCTACTAGCGGTGTGTCTACTAGCGGTGTGTCTGTACTAGCAGTGTGTCTGTACTAGCGGTGGGTCTGTACTAGCGGTGTGTCTACTAGCGGTGTGTCTGTACTAGCGGTGGGTCTGTACTAGCGGTGTGTCTACTAGCGGTGTGTCTACTAGCGGTGTGTCTGTAGCTGGAACAACATCTCTTCCCTGTGTGTCTGTACTAGCAGTGTGTCTGTAGTAGCAGTGGGTCTGTACTAGCGGTGGGTCTGTACTAGCGGTGGGTCTGTACTAGCGGTGGGTCTGTACTAGTGGTGGGTCTGTACTAGCGGTGGGTCTGTACTAGCAGTGGGTCTGTACTAGCGGTGGGTCTGTACTAGCGGTGGGTCTGTACTAGCGGTGTGTCTGTACTAGCGGTGGGTCTGTACTAGCGGTGGGTCTGTAGTAGCGGTGGGTCTGTACTAGCGGTGGGTCTGTACTAGCGGTGTGTCTGTACTAGCGGTGGGTCTGTACTAGCGGTGGGTCTGTACTAGCGGTGGGTCTGTACTAGCGGTGGGTCTGTACTAGCGGTGGGTCTGTAGTAGCGGTGGGTCTGTACTAGCGGTGGGTCTGTACTAGCGGTGGGTCTGTACTAGCGGTGGGTCTGTACTAGCGGTGGGTCTGTACTAGCGGTGGGTCTGTACTAGCGGTGGGTCTGTACTAGCGGTGGGTCTGTACTAGCGGTGGGTCTGTACTAGCGGTGTGTCTGTACTAGCGGTGTGTCTGTAGCTGGAACAACATCTCTTCCCTGTGTGTCTGTACTAGCGGTGTGTCTGTACTAGCAGTGTGTCTGTACTAGCAGTGTGTCTGTACTAGCAGTGGGTCTGTAGTAGCAGTGGGTCTGTAGTAGCAGTGGGTCTGTAGTAGCAGTGGGTCTGTACTAGCAGTGGGTCTGTACTAGCAGTGGGTCTGTACTAGCGGTGTGTCTGTACTAGCGGTGGGTCTGTACTAGCGGTGTGTCTGTACTAGCGGTGGGTCTGTACTAGCGGTGTGTCTACTAGCGGTGTGTCTGTACTAGCGGTGGGTCTGTACTAGCGTTGTGTCTACTAGCGGTGTGTCTACTAGCGGTGTGTCTGTAGCTGGAACAACATCTCTTCCCTGTGTGTCTGTACTAGCGGTGTGTCTGTACTAGCAGTGTGTCTGTAGTAGCAGTGGGTCTGTACTAGCAGTGGGTCTGTAGTAGCGGTGGGTCTGTACTAGCGGTGTGTCTGTACTAGCAGTGTGTCTGTACTAGCGGTGGGTCTGTACTAGCGGTGGGTCTGTACTAGCGGTGGGTCTGTACTAGCGGTGGGTCTGTACTAGCGGTGTGTCTGTACTAGCGGTGTGTCTGTACTAGCGGTGGGTCTGTACTAGCGGTGGGTCTGTACTAGCGGTGGGTCTGTACTAGCGGTGGGTCTGTACTAGCGGTGGGTCTGTACTAGCGGTGGGTCTGTACTAGCGGTGTGTCTGTACTAGCGGTGGGTCTGTACTAGCGGTGGGTCTGTACTAGCGGTGGGTCTGTACTAGCGGTGGGTCTGTACTAGCGGTGGGTCTGTACTAGCGGTGGGTCTGTACTAGCGGTGGGTCTGTACTAGCGGTGGGTCTGTACTAGCGGTGGGTCTGTACTAGCAGTGGGTCTGTACTAGCGGTGGGTCTGTACTAGCGGTGTGTCTACTAGCGGTGTGTCTGTAGCTGGAACAACATCTCTTCCCTGTGTGTCTGTACTAGCGGTGTGTCTGTACTAGCAGTGTGTCTGTACTAGCAGTGGGTCTGTAGTAGCAGTGGGTCTGTAGTAGCAGTGGGTCTGTACTAGCAGTGGGTCTGTACTAGCAGTGGGTCTGTACTAGCGGTGTGTCTGTACTAGCGGTGTGTCTGTACTAGCGGTGGGTCTGTAGTAGCGGTGGGTCTGTAGTAGTGGTGGGTCTGTACTAGCGGTGGGTCTGTACTAGCGGTGTGTCTACTAGCGGTGTGTCTACTAGCGGTGTGTCTGTACTAGCAGTGTGTCTGTACTAGCGGTGGGTCTGTACTAGCGGTGTGTCTACTAGCGGTGGGTCTGTACTAGCGTTGTGTCTACTAGCGGTGTGTCTACTAGCGGTGTGTCTGTAGCTGGAACAACATCTCTTCCCTGTGTGTCTGTACTAGCGGTGTGTCTGTACTAGCAGTGTGTCTGTAGTAGCAGTGGGTCTGTACTAGCAGTGGGTCTGTAGTAGCGGTGGGTCTGTACTAGCGGTGTGTCTGTACTAGCAGTTTGTCTGTACTAGCGGTGGGTCTGTACTAGCGGTGGGTCTGTACTAGCGGTGGGTCTGTACTAGCAGTGGGTCTGTAGTAGCGGTGGGTCTGTACTAGCAGTGGGTCTGTACTAGCGGTGGGTCTGTACTAGCGGTGGGTCTGTACTAGCGGTGGGTCTGTACTAGCGGTGGGTCTGTACTAGCGGTGGGTCTGTACTAGCGGTGTGTCTACTAGCGGTGTGTCTGTACTAGCGGTGTGTCTGTACTAGCAGTGTGTCTGTACTAGCGGTGGGTCTGTAGTAGCGGTGTGTCTACTAGCGGTGTGTCTGTACTAGCGGTGGGTCTGTACTAGCGGTGTGTCTGTACTAGCGGTGGGTCTGTAGTAGCGGTGGGTCTGTAGTAGCGGTGGGTCTGTACTAGCGGTGGGTCTGTACTAGCGGTGGGTCTGTACTAGCGGTGTGTCTGTACTAGCGGTGGGTCTGTACTAGCGGTGGGTCTGTACTAGCGGTGGGTCTGTACTAGCGGTGGGTCTGTACTAGCGGTGGGTCTGTACTAGCGGTGGGTCTGTACTAGCGGTGGGTCTGTACTAGCGGTGGGTCTGTACTAGCAGTGGGTCTGTACTAGCGGTGTGTCTACTAGCGGTGTGTCTACTAGCGGTGTGTCTGTAGCTGGAACAACATCTCTTCCCTGTGTGTCTGTACTAGCGGTGTGTCTGTACTAGCAGTGTGTCTGTACTAGCAGTGTGTCTGTACTAGCAGTGGGTCTGTAGTAGCAGTGGGTCTGTAGTAGCAGTGGGTCTGTAGTAGCAGTGGGTCTGTACTAGCAGTGGGTCTGTACTAGCAGTGGGTCTGTACTAGCGGTGTGTCTGTACTTGCGGTGTGTCTGTAGTAGCGGTGGGTCTGTAGTAGCGGTGGGTCTGTAGTAGCGGTGGGTCTGTACTAGCGGTGGGTCTGTACTAGCGGTGTGTCTGTACTAGCGGTGTGTCTGTACTAGCGGTGTGTCTGTACTAGCGGTGTGTCTGTACTAGCGGTGGGTCTGTACTAGCGGTGTGTCTACTAGCGGTGTGTCTGTACTAGCAGTGTGTCTGTACTAGCGGTGGGTCTGTACTAGCGGTGTGTCTGTACTAGCGGTGTGTCTGTACTAGCGGTGGGTCTGTACTAGCGGTGGGTCTGTACTAGCGGTGTGTCTGTACTAGCAGTGGGTCTGTAGTAGCAGTGGGTCTGTACTAGCGGTGTGTCTGTACTAGCGGTGGGTCTGTACTAGCGGTGGGTCTGTACTAGCAGTGGGTCTGTACTAGCGGTGTGTCTGTACTAGCGGTGTGTCTGTACTAGCGGTGGGTCTGTACTAGCGGTGTGTCTGTACTAGCAGTGTCGGTGGGTCTGTACTAGCGGTGTGTCTACTAGCGGTGTGTCTGTACTAGCGGTGGGTCTGTACTAGCGTTGTGTCTACTAGCGGTGTGTCTACTAGCGGTGTGTCTGTAGCTGGAACAACATCTCTTCCCTGTGTGTCTGTACTAGCGGTGTGTCTGTACTAGCAGTGTGTCTGTAGTAGCAGTGGGTCTGTACTAGCAGTGGGTCTGTAGTAGCGGTGGGTCTGTACTAGCGGTGGGTCTGTACTAGCGGTGGGTCTGTAGTAGCGGTGGGTCTGTACTAGCGGTGTGTCTGTACTAGCAGTGGGTCTGTACTAGCGGTGGGTCTGTACTAGCGGTGGGTCTGTACTAGCGGTGGGTCTGTAGTAGCGGTGGGTCTGTAGTAGCGGTGGGTCTGTACTAGCGGTGGGTCTGTACTAGCGGTGGGTCTGTACTAGCGGTGTGTCTGTACTAGCGTTGGGTCTGTACTAGCGGTGGGTCTGTACTAGCGGTGGGTCTGTACTAGCGGTGGGTCTGTACTAGCGGTGTGTCTACTAGCGGTGTGTCTACTAGCGGTGTGTCTGTAGCTGGAACAACATCTCTTCCCTGTGTGTCTGTACTAGCGGTGTGTCTGTACTAGCGGTGGGTCTGTACTAGCGGTGTGTCTGTACTAGCACTGTGTCTGTACTAGCGGTGTGTCTGTACTAGCGGTGTGTCTGTACTAGCAGTGGGTCTGTACTAGCGGTGTGTCTGTACTAGCGGTGTGTCTGTACTAGCGGTGTGTCTGTACTAGCGGTGTGTCTGTACTAGCAGTGGGTCTGTACTAGCGGTGTGTCTGTACTAGCGGTGTGTCTGTACTAGCGGTGGGTCTGTACTAGCAGTGGGTCTGTACTAGCGGTGGGTCTGTACTAGCGGTGTGTCTGTACTAGCGGTGGGTCTGTACTAGCGGTGTGTCTGTACTAGCGGTGGGTCTGTACTAGCGGTGTGTCTGTAGTAGCGGTGGGTCTGTACTAGCGGTGGGTCTGTACTAGCGGTGGGTCTGTACTAGCAGTGTGTCTGTACTAGCGGTGTGTCTGTACTAGCGGTGGGTCTGTAGTAGTGGTGGGTCTGTAGTAGTGGTGGGTCTGTACTAGCGGTGGGTCTGTACTAGCGGTGTGTCTACTAGCGGTGTGTCTGTAGCTGGAACAACATCTCTTCCCTGTGTGTCTGTACTAGCGGTGTGTCTGTACTAGCAGTGGGTCTGTAGTAGCAGTGGGTCTGTAGTAGCAGTGGGTCTGTACTAGCAGTGGGTCTGTACTAGCAGTGGGTCTGTACTAGCGGTGGGTCTGTACTAGCGGTGTGTCTGTACTAGCGGTGTGTCTGTACTAGCGGTGGGTCTGTAGTAGTGGTGGGTCTGTAGTAGTGGTGGGTCTGTACTAGCGGTGGGTCTGTACTAGCGGTGTGTCTACTAGCGGTGTGTCTACTAGCGGTGTGTCTGTACTAGCAGTGTGTCTGTACTAGCAGTGTGTCTGTACTAGCGGTGGGTCTGTACTAGCGGTGTGTCTACTAGCGGTGTGTCTGTACTAGCGGTGGGTCTGTACTAGCGGTGTGTCTACTAGCGGTGTGTCTACTAGCGGTGTGTCTGTAGCTGGAACAACATCTCTTCCCTGTGTGTCTGTACTAGCAGTGTGTCTGTAGTAGCAGTGGGTCTGTACTAGCGGTGGGTCTGTACTAGCGGTGGGTCTGTACTAGCGGTGGGTCTGTACTAGCGGTGGGTCTGTACTAGTGGTGGGTCTGTACTAGCGGTGGGTCTGTACTAGCAGTGGGTCTGTACTAGCGGTGGGTCTGTACTAGCGGTGGGTCTGTACTAGCGGTGTGTCTGTACTAGCGGTGGGTCTGTACTAGCGGTGGGTCTGTAGTAGCGGTGGGTCTGTACTAGCGGTGGGTCTGTACTAGCGGTGTGTCTGTACTAGCGGTGGGTCTGTACTAGCGGTGGGTCTGTACTAGCGGTGGGTCTGTACTAGCGGTGGGTCTGTACTAGCGGTGGGTCTGTACTAGCGGTGGGTCTGTAGTAGCGGTGGGTCTGTACTAGCGGTGGGTCTGTACTAGCGGTGGGTCTGTACTAGCGGTGGGTCTGTACTAGCGGTGGGTCTGTACTAGCGGTGGGTCTGTACTAGCGGTGGGTCTGTACTAGCGGTGGGTCTGTACTAGCGGTGTGTCTGTACTAGCGGTGTGTCTGTAGCTGGAACAACATCTCTTCCCTGTGTGTCTGTACTAGCGGTGTGTCTGTACTAGCAGTGTGTCTGTACTAGCAGTGTGTCTGTACTAGCAGTGGGTCTGTAGTAGCAGTGGGTCTGTAGTAGCAGTGGGTCTGTAGTAGCAGTGGGTCTGTACTAGCAGTGGGTCTGTACTAGCAGTGGGTCTGTACTAGCGGTGTGTCTGTACTAGCGGTGAGTCTGTACTAGCAGTGTGTCTGTACTAGCGGTGGGTCTGTACTAGCGGTGTGTCTACTAGCGGTGTGTCTGTACTAGCGGTGGGTCTGTACTAGCGTTGTGTCTACTAGCGGTGTGTCTACTAGCGGTGTGTCTGTAGCTGGAACAACATCTCTTCCCTGTGTGTCTGTACTAGCGGTGTGTCTGTACTAGCAGTGTGTCTGTAGTAGCAGTGGGTCTGTACTAGCAGTGGGTCTGTAGTAGCGGTGGGTCTGTACTAGCGGTGTGTCTGTACTAGCAGTGTGTCTGTACTAGCGGTGGGTCTGTACTAGCGGTGGGTCTGTACTAGCGGTGGGTCTGTACTAGCGGTGGGTCTGTACTAGCGGTGGGTCTGTACTAGCGGTGTGTCTGTACTAGCGGTGTGTCTGTACTAGCGGTGGGTCTGTACTAGCGGTGGGTCTGTACTAGCGGTGGGTCTGTACTAGCGGTGGGTCTGTACTAGCGGTGGGTCTGTACTAGCGGTGTGTCTGTACTAGCGGTGGGTCTGTACTAGCGGTGTGTCTGTACTAGCGGTGGGTCTGTACTAGCGGTGGGTCTGTACTAGCGGTGGGTCTGTACTAGCGGTGTGTCTGTACTAGCGGTGTGTCTGTACTAGCGGTGTGTCTGTACTAGCGGTGTGTCTGTACTAGCGGTGGGTCTGTACTAGCGGTGGGTCTGTACTAGCGGTGGGTCTGTACTAGCAGTGGGTCTGTACTAGCGGTGGGTCTGTACTAGCGGTGTGTCTACTAGCGGTGTGTCTGTAGCTGGAACAACATCTCTTCCCTGTGTGTCTGTACTAGCGGTGTGTCTGTACTAGCAGTGTGTCTGTACTAGCAGTGGGTCTGTAGTAGCAGTGGGTCTGTAGTAGCAGTGGGTCTGTACTAGCAGTGGGTCTGTACTAGCAGTGGGTCTGTACTAGCGGTGTGTCTGTACTAGCGGTGTGTCTGTACTAGCGGTGGGTCTGTAGTAGCGGTGGGTCTGTAGTAGTGGTGGGTCTGTACTAGCGGTGGGTCTGTACTAGCGGTGTGTCTACTAGCGGTGTGTCTACTAGCGGTGTGTCTGTACTAGCAGTGTGTCTGTACTAGCGGTGGGTCTGTACTAGCGGTGTGTCTACTAGCGGTGTGTCTGTACTAGCGGTGGGTCTGTACTAGCGTTGTGTCTACTAGCGGTGTGTCTACTAGCGGTGTGTCTGTAGCTGGAACAACATCTCTTCCCTGTGTGTCTGTACTAGCGGTGTGTCTGTACTAGCAGTGTGTCTGTAGTAGCAGTGGGTCTGTACTAGCAGTGGGTCTGTAGTAGCGGTGGGTCTGTACTAGCGGTGTGTCTGTACTAGCAGTTTGTCTGTACTAGCGGTGGGTCTGTACTAGCGGTGGGTCTGTACTAGCGGTGGGTCTGTACTAGCAGTGGGTCTGTAGTAGCGGTGGGTCTGTACTAGCAGTGGGTCTGTACTAGCGGTGGGTCTGTACTAGCGGTGGGTCTGTACTAGCGGTGGGTCTGTACTAGCGGTGGGTCTGTACTAGCGGTGGGTCTGTACTAGCGGTGTGTCTACTAGCGGTGTGTCTGTACTAGCGGTGTGTCTGTACTAGCAGTGTGTCTGTACTAGCGGTGGGTCTGTAGTAGCGGTGTGTCTACTAGCGGTGTGTCTGTACTAGCGGTGGGTCTGTACTAGCGGTGTGTCTGTACTAGCGGTGGGTCTGTAGTAGCGGTTTGTCTGTAGTAGCGGTGGGTCTGTACTAGCGGTGGGTCTGTACTAGCGGTGGGTCTGTACTAGCGGTGGGTCTGTACTAGCGGTGGGTCTGTACTAGCGGTGGGTCTGTACTAGCGGTGGGTCTGTACTAGCGGTGGGTCTGTACTAGCGGTGGGTCTGTACTAGCAGTGGGTCTGTACTAGCGGTGTGTCTACTAGCGGTGTGTCTACTAGCGGTGTGTCTGTAGCTGGAACAACATCTCTTCCCTGTGTGTCTGTACTAGCGGTGTGTCTGTACTAGCAGTGTGTCTGTACTAGCAGTGTGTCTGTACTAGCAGTGGGTCTGTAGTAGCAGTGGGTCTGTAGTAGCAGTGGGTCTGTACTAGCAGTGGGTCTGTACTAGCAGTGGGTCTGTACTAGCGGTGTGTCTGTACTTGCGGTGTGTCTGTAGTAGCGGTGGGTCTGTAGTAGCGGTGGGTCTGTAGTAGCGGTGGGTCTGTACTAGCGGTGGGTCTGTACTAGCGGTGTGTCTGTACTAGCGGTGTGTCTGTACTAGCGGTGTGTCTGTACTAGCGGTGGGTCTGTACTAGCGGTGTGTCTACTAGCGGTGTGTCTGTACTAGCAGTGTGTCTGTACTAGCGGTGGGTCTGTACTAGCGGTGTGTCTGTACTAGCGGTGTGTCTGTACTAGCGGTGGGTCTGTACTAGCGGTGGGTCTGTACTAGCGGTGTGTGTACTAGCAGTGGGTCTGTAGTAGCAGTGGGTCTGTACTAGCGGTGTGTCTGTACTAGCGGTGGGTCTGTACTAGCGGTGGGTCTGTACTAGCAGTGGGTCTGTACTAGCGGTGTGTCTGTACTAGCGGTGTGTCTGTACTAGCGGTGGGTCTGTACTAGCGGTGTGTCTGTACTAGCGGTGTGTCTGTACTAGCGGTGGGTCTGTACTAGCGGTGTGTCTGTACTAGCAGTGTCGGTGGGTCTGTACTAGCGGTGTGTCTACTAGCGGTGTGTCTGTACTAGCGGTGGGTCTGTACTAGCGTTGTGTCTACTAGCGGTGTGTCTACTAGCGGTGTGTCTGTAGCTGGAACAACATCTCTTCCCTGTGTGTCTGTACTAGCGGTGTGTCTGTACTAGCAGTGTGTCTGTAGTAGCAGTGGGTCTGTACTAGCAGTGGGTCTGTAGTAGCGGTGGGTCTGTACTAGCGGTGGGTCTGTACTAGCGGTGGGTCTGTAGTAGCGGTGGGTCTGTACTAGCGGTGTGTCTGTACTAGCGGTGTGTCTGTACTA
Source organism: Salvelinus namaycush (assembly GCF_016432855.1). Classification (NCBI taxonomy): domain Eukaryota; kingdom Metazoa; phylum Chordata; class Actinopteri; order Salmoniformes; family Salmonidae; genus Salvelinus; species Salvelinus namaycush. The sequence goes on along the minus strand of NW_024061334.1, from coordinate 29,597 downwards.
GCGGTGGGTCTGTACTAGCGGTGGGTCTGTACTAGCGGTGGGTCTGTAGTAGCGGTGGGTCTGTAGTAGCGGTGGGTCTGTACTAGCGGTGGGTCTGTACTAGCGGTGGGTCTGTACTAGCGGTGTGTCTGTACTAGCGTTGGGTCTGTACTAGCGGTGGGTCTGTACTAGCGGTGGGTCTGTACTAGCGGTGGGTCTGTACTAGCGGTGTGTCTACTAGCGGTGTGTCTACTAGCGGTGTGTCTGTAGCTGGAACAACATCTCTTCCCTGTGTGTCTGTACTAGCGGTGTGTCTGTACTAGCGGTGGGTCTGTACTAGCGGTGTGTCTGTACTAGCACTGTGTCTGTACTAGCGGTGTGTCTGTACTAGCGGTGTGTCTGTACTAGCAGTGGGTCTGTACTAGCGGTGTGTCTGTACTAGCGGTGTGTCTGTACTAGCGGTGTGTCTGTACTAGCAGTGGGTCTGTACTAGCGGTGTGTCTGTACTAGCGGTGTGTCTGTACTAGCGGTGGGTCTGTACTAGCAGTGGGTCTGTACTAGCGGTGGGTCTGTACTAGCGGTGTGTCTGTACTAGCGGTGGGTCTGTACTAGCGGTGTGTCTGTACTAGCGGTGTGTCTGTACTAGCAGTGGGTCTGTACTAGCGGTGTGTCTGTACTAGCGGTGTGTCTGTACTAGCGGTGTGTCTGTACTAGCAGTGGGTCTGTACTAGCGGTGTGTCTGTACTAGCGGTGTGTCTGTACTAGCGGTGGGTCTGTACTAGCAGTGGGTCTGTACTAGCGGTGGGTCTGTACTAGCGGTGTGTCTGTACTAGCGGTGGGTCTGTACTAGCGGTGTGTCTGTACTAGCGGTGTGTCTGTACTAGCGGTGGGTCTGTACTAGCGGTGGGTCTGTACTAGCAGTGGGTCTGTACTAGCGGTGTGTCTGTACTAGCGGTGTGTCTGTACTAGCGGTGGGTCTGTACTAGCGGTGGGTCTGTACTAGCGGTGGGTCTGTACTAGCGGTGTGTCTGTACTAGCACTGTGTCTGTAGCTGGAACAACATCTCTTCCCTGTGTGTTTGTCTGTTCCAGTGAAGGAGGAGGCGTTGGAGGCCCCATCACTGAGCCAGGGGATTAAACGTCTATCTAGAGACTCATCCCCCTACGCAGCCCCCCATTCCCCTAAACTACTGCGCACAGAGGCACACCTTTCAGAAGGTAACATCAACCAATCAGCACCACCATCTACTGGCTCACATTACAGACATCCAATACATCAACACAAATCATATATAAAGGTTGGAGAAACAAGCAAAGACCTTTTGATGATCAGTGACCTATTCTAAAATGGATTAAATTGTTTTTTCCTCATCAATGTACACACAATACCACATAATGACAAAGCGAAAACAATTTTTTTAAATTAAAAATACAAAACAGAAATACCTTATTTACATAAGTATTCAGACCCTGTCTATATAAGATCCCACAGTTGACAGCGCATGTCAGAGCAAAAACCAAGTCATGAGGTCGAAGGAATTGTCCGTAGAGCTCCGAGACAGGATTGTGTCGAGGCACAGATCTGGGGAAGGGCACCAAAACATTTTTGCAGCATTAAAGATCCAAAAGAACACGGTGGCAGCCATCATTCTTAAATGGAAGAAGTTTGAAATCACTAAGAATCTTCCTAGAGATGGTCGCCCGGCCAAACTGAGCAATCAGGGGAGAAGGGCCTTGGTCAGGGAGGTGACCAAGAACCCGATGGTCACTCTGACAGAGCTCCAGAGTTCCTCTGTGGAGATGGGAGAACCTTCCAGAAGGACTACCATCCCTGCAGAGCTTCATCAATCAGGCCTTTATGGTAGAGTGGCCAGAGGGAAGCCACTCCTCAGTAAAAGGCACACATCAGCCCGCTTTGAGTTTGCCAAAAGGCACCTAATTGACACCTAATGGATGAAACAAAGATTACACTCTTTGGCCTGATTACCAAGTCTCACATCTGGAGGAAACTTGGCACAATCCCTACGGTGAAGCATGGGGATGTTTTTCAGTGGCAGGGACTGGGAGACTAGTCTGGTTCGAGGCAAAGATGAACTGCTCAAAGTACAGAGAGATCCTTGATGAGAACCTGCTCCAGAGCGCCCGGGACCTCAGACTGGGGCGAAGATTCACCTTCCAATAGGCCAACGACCCTAAGCACACAGCCAATACAACGCAGGAGTGGCTTCGGGACAAGTGTCCTTAATGTCTCTGAATGTCCTTAAGTGGCCCAGCCAGAGTCCGGACTTGAACCAGATCGAACATCTCTGGAGAGACCTGAAAATAGCTGTGCAGCGACGCTCCCCATCCAACCTGACAGAGCTTGAGAGAATCTGCAGAGAAGAATGGGAGAAACTCCCCAAATACATGTGTGCATCATACACAACAAGACTTGATATTATAATAATATATATATACACTGCTCAAAAAAATAAAGGGAACACTTCAACAACACAATGTAACTCCAAGTCAATCACACTTCTGTGAAATCAAACTGTCCACTTAGGAAGCAACACTGATTGACAATACATTTCACATGCTGTTGTGCAAATGGAATAGACAAAAGGTGGAAATTATTGGCAATTAGCAAGACACCCCCAATAAAGGAGTGGTTCTGCAGGTGGTGACCACAGACCACTTCTCAGTTCCTATGCTTCCTGGCTGATGTTTTGGTCACTTTTGAATGCTGGCGGTGCTCTCACTCTAGTGGTAGCATGAGACGGAGTCTACAACCCACACAAGTGGCTCAGGTAGTGCAGCTCATCCAGGATGGCACATCAATGCGAGCTGTGGCAAGAAGGTTTGCTGTGTCTGTCAGCGTAGTGTCCAGAGCATGGAGGCGCTACCAGGAGACAGGCCAGTACATCAGGAGACGTGGAGGAGGCCGTAGGAGGGCAACAACCCAGCAGCAGGACCGCTACCTCCGCCTTTGAGCAGGAGGAGCACTGCCAGAGCCCTGCAAAATGACCTCCAGCAGGCCACAAATGTGCATGTGTCAGCATATGGTCTCACAAGGGCTCTGAGGATCTCATCTCGGTACCTAATGGCAGTCAGGCTACCTCTGGCGAGCACATGGAGGGCTGTGCGGCCCCACAAAGAAATGCCACCCCACACCATGACTGACCTACCGCCAAACCGGTCATGCTGGAGGATGTTGCAGGAAGCAGAACGTTCTCCACGGCGTCTCCAGACTCTGTCACGTCTGTCACATGTGCTCAGTGTGAACCTGCTTTCATCTGTGAAGAGCACAGGGCGCCAGTGGCGAATTTGCCAATATTGGTGTTCTCTGGCAAATGCCAAACGTCCTGCACGGTGTTGGGCTGTAAGCACAACCCCCACCTGTGAACGTCGGGCCCTCATACCACCCTCATGGAGTCTGTTTCTGACCGTTTGAGCAGACACATGCACATTTGTGGCCTGCTGGAGGTCATTTTGCAGGGCTCTGGCAGTGCTCCTCCTGCTCAAAGGCGGAGGTAGCGGTCCTGCTGCTGGGTTGTTGCCCTCCTACGGCCTACTCCACGTCGCCTGATGTACTGGCCTGTCTCCTGGTAGCGCCTCCATGCTCTGGACACTACTCTGACAGACACAGCAAACCTTCTTGCCACAGCTCGCATTGATGTGCCATCCTGGATGAGTTGCACTACCTGAGCCACTTGTGTGGGTTGTAGACTCCGTCTCATGCTACCACTAGAGTGAGAGCACCGCCAGCATTCAAAAGTGACCAAAACATCAGCCAGGAAGCATAGGAACTGAGAAGTGGTCTGTGGTCACCACCTGCAGAATCACTCCTTTATTGGGGGTGTCTTGCTAATTGCCTATAATTTCCACCTTTTGTCTATTCCATTTGCACAACAGCATGTGAAATTTATTGTCAATCAGTGTTGCTTCCTTAAGTGGACAGTTTGATTTCACAGAAGTGTGATTGACTTGGAGTCACATTGTGTTGTTTAAGTGTTCCCTTTATTTTTTTGAGCAGTGTATTTTATTACGTTTGCAAAAAAAATCTGCCTGTTTTTGCTTTGTCATTATGGGGAATTGTGTGTGGATTGCTGAGGGAATAAAACAATAATTTTAGAATAAGGCTGTTGCGTAGCAAAATGTGCATAAAGTCAAGGGGATGTACTGTATCTTGGGATTGGGCAGATAGAGGTTAGAGTAAGGGTCTTATAAGGCAGAGGACCATGTGTATCTCTCCAGCAGATACTCTGCCCCGTGAGGAGAACAGCCTTCTGAAGGAGCAGTGCTTCATGGGTAACTCCATGACGCCACGCCCTAAGACGCTGCGCAGCACTTCTGACTACCACACCCACTCCCAGGCCAGCAGCCCCTATTACCCACGCCATGGCCCCGGACGCGCCCACAGCACACCACTGCACCGCCTTGCCTCCAACCCTGCGGACCTCCCCTGTACACACACCAACAGAGGAGTGGAAGGTAGGCCCTGTCAGAGCCTCTCTGTCCTCATGGTGTGTTGCTGTATCCAATACCCTACTATGCTCTCCATGTCAGTCTGGTTGCTGCTATGGGGTTGGCTTTTGTTTGAAGACACAAATCCCTGGAATATTTGATCATTGCAATCTCTTTGAAGTAGCGTAGTGGCAACAGTAGATCATACCATCTTAATGTTCAAATTTCGAGCCCTGGATTTAAACATCTCCGACCATTAAATGGCTCAGAAACTATCTTATGGGCCATAATCAAATGGCGTATGTGAACGGGTCACTGTCTAAACCCAAAACTAATGCAGATTACCACAAGGAAGACACATTTTCCCCTGCTGTTTATCTCTGAAGCTACTATGAGCTGTAGACTAGTTCATCGTGTCTTACTGCTCTGTTCTCCAGCCGCCAGCTCCACCACGGGCCCCGAGCCCACGGGCCCCGACAGACAGACCCCCAGGGGGGCGGGGTTGGGCAGGAACCCCTCTACCTGGTCCATCGATGAGGTCATGCAGTTTGTGAGCGACGCCGACCCCTCAGCCCTGGCCCCGCACGCTGAGCTGTTCAGGAAACACGTGAGTGACTTCTGACCATAGAGTTGTAGCCACTAGAGTAGAGGGAAAACTGCTGTTATTACTGACCGTGGTGTTATAACCACTAGAGTAGAGGGAAAACTGCTGTTATTACTGACCGTGGTGTTATAACCACTAGAGTAGAGGGAAAACTGCTGTTATTACTGATCGTGGTGTTATAACCACTTGAGTAGAGGGAAAACTGCTGTTATTACTGACCGTGGTGTTATAACCACTAGAGTAGAGTGAAAACTGCTGTTATTACTGACCGTGGTGTTATAACCACTAGAGTAGAGGGAAAACTGCTGTTATTACTGACCGTGGTGTTATAACCACTAGAGTAGAGTGAAAACTGCTGTTATTACTGACCGTGGTGTTATAACCACTAGAGTAGAGGGAAAACTGCTGTTATTACTGATCGTGGTGTTATAACCACTAGAGTAGAGGGAAAACTGCTGTTATTACTGACCGTGGTGTTATAACCACTAGAGTAGAGGGAAAACTGCTGTTATTACTGACCGTGGTGTTATAACCACTAGAGTAGAGGGAAAACTGCTGTTATTACTGATCGTGGTGTTATAACCACTTGAGTAGAGGGAAAACTGCTGTTATTACTGACCGTGGTGTTATAACCACTAGAGTAGAGTGAAAACTGCTGTTATTACTGACCGTGGTGTTATAACCACTAGAGTAGAGTGAAAACTGCTGTTATTACTGACCGTGGTGTTATAACCACTAGAGTAGAGGGAAAACTGCTGTTATTACTGACCATGGTGTTATAACCACTAGAGTAGAGGGAAAACTGCTGTTATTACTGACCGTGGTGTTATAACCACTAGAGTAGAGGGAAAACTGCTGTTATTACTGATCGTGGTGTTATAACCACTAGAGTAGAGGGAAAACTGCTGTTATTACTGACCGTGGTGTTATAACCACTAGAGTAGAGTGAAAACTGCTGTTATTACTGACCATGGTGTTATAACCACTAGAGTAGAGGAAAAACTTCTGTTATTACTGACCGTGGTGTTATAACCACTAGAGTAGAGGGAAAACTGCTGTTATTACTGACCGTGGTGTTATAACCACTAGAGTAGAGGGAAAACTGCTGTTATTACTGATCGTGGTGTTATAACCACTAGAGTAGAGGGAAAACTGCTGTTATTACTGACCGTGGTGTTATAACCACTAGAGTAGAGGGAAAACTGCTGTTATTACTGATCATGGTGTTATAACCACTTGAGTAGAGGGAAAACTGCTGTTATTACTGACCGTGGTGTTATAACCACTAGAGTAGAGGGAAAACTGCTGTTATTACTGATCGTGGTGTTATAACCACTAGAGTAGAGGGAAAACTGCTGTTATTACTGATCGTGGTGTTATAACCACTAGAGGGAAAACTGCTGTTATTACTGACCATGGTGTTATAACCACTAGAGGGAAAACTGCTGTTATTACTGACCGTGGTGTTATAACCACTAGAGGGAAAACTGCTGTTATTACTGACCATAGAGTTATAACCACTAGAGGGAAAACTGCTGTTATTACTGACCATAGAGTTATAACCAAAATCCGGGATCCAAAATCCAAGATGGCAGCATGTCAAGTCGTTTGTTTGTGACTAGTACATTTTAACCTACTAATAATCTATTTATTTATGGTTGCGTAACTTCGTTGTTGCGTAGTGCAAACTATTTTATTTTTGCTGGTGTAAAGATCACGGGTCTTCCTCAACTCGGAACTTCATTACTTGAAGTTTACCAAAGTAACCCTATCTCTGGCTGGCCTGAGTTTCTCCTTCGTCCGCGGAGTGTCTTGTCCAAGCTGCTCCTTTTTGCTCTTCGCCTGGCTGTCAGTGGCAGCTCAACCCGTTCTCTCTATCGCCCTCAACACCCAATCTACTCACACGCGCAAACACTCACATTGACTCACATACACGCTGTCCCTCTCTCCACTTACCTTCGTTGGCCTCTTGTTTTTTGGTCAGAGAAAATGACAATTTACGTGGTATTGCTTTGCGCACTGACTTTACTGAACTCTGGAGAAAACGAACATTGTCGCAGGGTGAGTACATCTGACAATGTACTCTCGCGTCCATTAGACATTTTGTCTGCAGGAACTCGCTCTTTTTCACTCGGTCCACTCGTCCAAGTGCCGATGCATTTGTGGCATGATGTGAACAGTACGAATTTGTGTCACTACCAAAGTCTAATGGTTTTAAATGACTGTTTTGTATTGTCTGGAAACTCACTTGTAGAATTCGCTTGCAGTAGGTCTCTTAAAAAAGAGAAGCCGTGCAAGGTTATTAAACAGAGGTGCTTAATTATTCTTCTGTTGTTGATATCAGGTAACGTGCAACCTAACCCTGGCCCTGATATGCAATGTCTCCAAACCCCCTCTGATTTTAAATCAAGATCTGGTTTTGGTATTTTTCATTTAAATGTACGCAGCCTGTTGTCAAAAATTGATGGGGTTAGGATTTGGGCTAAATCAACTGATGCTGATGTAATTGTGTTTTCTGAAACCTGGCTCAGCAAGTCTATTTTTGATAAGGATATTTGTATAAGTGGTTACAATGTTTATCGCACAGATCGGGTTAAGAAAGGTGGGGGTGTGGCTATATATGTAAAATCTAAATTCCATGTAAGTGTGGCAAAGTCTGAAACTATTTGTAAACAGTTGGAATTTCTTGCTTTGAATATTGAGGTTTCAAAGGGCCTCTCTATAACTGTGATTGGCTGTTATAGACCCCCCTCTGCTCTTGGTGATGCATTTTCTTCTTTGACGCACCTTATGTCTAAACTTCTTTACAGTGAAATGATCTTGATTGGTGATCTCAACTGGTGTTGGTTAAAGCCGGTGTCTGATGATTTAAAAATGTTTTGTAATTCTATGAATCTTACCCAGTTGATTAATTCACCCACTCGCCCAAATCTTAAATGCCCAGATAAATCTACCCTGATTGATTTGATATTGACAAATGTTCCACATAAATATTCTGCGGTTGGTGTTTTTTGTAATGATTTAAGTGACCATTGTGCTGTTGTTGCTGTTAGAAATACTAAGGTTCCAAAGACAAATCCACGTTTTATTCGTAAGAGAAATTTGAAGTGTTTTAATGAGCAGGCTTTCTTTCATGATTTGTTTTATTTTGACTGGAGCAAGATTGAGCTTATCCCTGATGTGGAAACTGCCTGGAAATTCTTTCATGATGGGTTTTTCCAAATAGTAAACAAACATGCACCATTCCGCAGGTTCAGGGTTAAAGGGCGGGATAATCCATGGTTTTCTTCTGAGCTGTCTTGTATTATTCACGACCGTAATCTAGCCTGGGCTAAAGCAAGGAAATCTTGTTCTGATGCTGATTGGCTTATTTTTAGGCAGTTAAGAAACAAGTGTTCTTTTCTTCTCAGGAAGTCTGAATATTTTATGTCTGTTACCACTGATAACCTGAATGACCCTAGAAAGTTTTGGAATGCTATTAAGTCTATGTCTGGTAACAGTAATGTTAATGAATTACCGTCATGTGTTTTGAAGGACTCTGTTGCTATATATGACAAAACTGAAATGCTGAATTGTTTCAATGAGCACTTTGTATCATCTGGTAGGCTGTTTGATTCAGTGCCCTCTGTCTCTGTACAACCCTGTGTGGAGGAACCAGTGTCCTCTGTCTCTGTACAACCCTGTGTAGATGAACCAGTGTCCTCTGTCTCTGTACAACCCTGTGTGGATGAACCAGTGTCCTCTGTCTCTGTACAACCCTGTGTGGATGAACCAGTGAGAGCTGGTCAAACTTTTAGCTTTCTGCCATTCTCAGTGCAGGTGGTACATAAAGCCCTGAAATCCTTAGATCAGAGAAAGCCTGCAGGTCCTGATCTTTTGGATCCCTGCTTTTTAAATCTGGCAGCTGATTTCATAGCTGAACCACTTACATATCTGTTCAATCTAACCCTGGAATGTAATGAAATTCCAAACATCTGGAAATCAGCATTTGTCCTACCACTTTTAAAAGGGGGAGATCCAACTCTTTTAAATAATTATAGGCCAATCTCAAAGCTGTCACCCCTGGTGAAAATACTTGAAACCCTTGTAAGTGAACAGCTAAAAGAGTTTTTATTTACTAACTCTATTTTATCAATGTACCAATCGGGCTTCAGGAAGAAGCATAGCACAATTACAGCAGCCATGAAGGTTTTAAATGATATCACTGAAGCCCTGGACAAAAAACAGCACTGTGTCTCACTTTTTATTGATCTCTCTAAGGCTTTTGATACAGTTGATCATGCTATACTGAGGCAGAGATTGTTGAGTGTAGGTCTTTCGGAGCATGCAGTTGCATGGTTTGCTAACTATCTGTCTGATAGAACTCAGTGCACTCAATTTGATGGGCTTATGTCTGTTAAATTGTCTGTCCTGAATGGTGTGCCCCAGGGCTCTGTACTTGGTCCTCTCTTATTCACTATTTATATAAATTATTTAGACAGAAATGTCCAAAATGCACAACTTCATTTTTATGCTGATGATACTGTTATTTACTGTTGTGCCTCATCTCTTACAAAAGCTTTCCAGAACTTGCAAACTGCTTTTTATACTGTTCAACATACCTTGTGTCAATTGAAGCTTATCCTCAATACTGACAAAACTAAACTAATGGTGTTTTCTAATGCAAGAAATAGACCTCTGAACCTTTCACCTGTTACTACCTGTCAGGGCAAGGAGATTGAGGTTGTAACCTCATACAAATATCTTGGAATTCTAATTGATGACGGCCTCTCTTTTAAATTGCATATTCAACAACTTACAAAAAAATTGAAGCTGAAATTGGGATTTTATTTTAGGAATAAGGCCTGTTTTTCTTTTGAAGCCAGAAGGAGGCTAGTATCAGCTACATTTATGCCTTTACTAGACTATGGGGATATTTTATATATGAATGCTTCCGCTCAGTGTTTGAGATCAATTGACACTCTTTACCATGGCACTTTGAGATTTATTTTAAACTGCAAAACCCTTACGCACCACTGCACTTTGTATACCAGGGTTGGCTGGCCTTCTCTAGTCACTCGTAGGCTCAGTCACTGGTATACTTTTATTTACAAAGCCATTTTGGGTTTACTACCTTTTTATTTGGGCATTTTTATTGTTCAGAAATGTGGTGGGTACTCTCTTCGTTCACTGGACTTTATCCTGCTAACTGTTCCTGTCACGCCCTGGCCTTAGTATTCTTTATTTTCTTAATTATTTTAGTTAGGTCAGGGTGTGACATGGGGAATGTATGTGTTTTTTGTAGTGTCTAGGGTGGTTGTAAGGTTTAGGGGGTTTATTAGAGTAGTTGGGTTTATGTTTAGTATAGAAGTCTAGCTGTGTCTATGGTTGAGTGTAGGTATCTAGGAAAGTCTATGGTTGCCTGAATTGGGTCTCAATTAGAGACAGCTGGTTATTGTTGTCTCTGATTGGGAGCCATATTTAAGGCAACCATAGGCTTTAGTTGTTTGTGGGGAATTGTCTATGTCGAAGTGTTTTGTGTCAGCACTTATGTTTGATAGCTTCACGGTCGTCTGTTTTGTTGGTTTGTTTTGTTGTTTCCTTCTTTAAATAAAAAGAAGATGTACTTTCCACGCGCTGCGCCTTGGTCCTCTCTCAGTCCCTTTGACGATCGTGACAGTTCCAAATGTCCGAACTGAATTTGGTAAAAGGTCTTTTATGTACTCTGCGCCATCGTCTTGGAACACCTTACAAAATAATTTTAAACTGGAAGAACTTGTCCCGATTGGTGTTTTTAAATCACTGATGAAGGATTTTGAGGCTGATTCCCTGACCTGTCAATGTTTTTAATTTGCTGTTTTTGATTTTGTTATACTCTTGTGAATTCATGAATGGTTTTTACTAGATTACTTGTAGTTTTTCATGTTGTCTGTATGTAATTTTTTGTAATGACTTGGTGCTGCCTATCTTGGCCAGGACGCTCTTGAAAAAGAGATTTTAAATCTCAATGAGCCCTTCCTGGTTAAATAAAGGTTAAATAAAAATAAAAACCACTAGAAAACGACTGTTATAATTGACAATAGAGTTATAACCACTAGAACAGTGGGAAAACGACTGTTTTAAATGGGTTTATACCCGTGTGCATGGTTTCTTCTGAATGATGCTAATCCTGGTTTCTTTCTCTCTCTCTCTCCTGTCTCTCTCTCCTGTCTCTCTCTCCTGTCTCTCTGCCTGCGTGTCTGTCCATCCTCAGGAGATTGACGGCAAGGCCCTGATGCTGCTGAGGAGTGACATGGTGATGAAGTACATGGGTCTGAAACTGGGGCCCGCCTTGAAGCTGTGTCACCACATAGAGCGCCTGAAACAGGGCAAATTGTAGAGCTGAAACAGAATGGAACAGGACAAACTGGAGAGGTGAAACTGGAGAGCTGAAACACAGAATGGAACAGGGCAAACTGGAGAGCTGAAACACAGAATGGAACAGGGCAAACTGGAGAGCTGAAACACAGAATGGAACAGGGCAAACTGGAGAGCTGAAACACAGAATGGAACAGGGCAAACTGGAGAGCTGAAACACAGAATGGAACAGGGCAAACTGGAGAGCTGAAACACAGAATGGAACAGGACAAACTGTAGAGGTGAAACACAGAATGGAACAGGGTAAACTGGAGAGCTGAAACACAGAATGGAACAGGGTAAACTGGAGAGCTGAAACACAGAATGGAACAGGGCAAACTGTAGAGGTGAAACACATATACTGAAACAGGGAAAACTTTAGAGATGAAACTGGAGAGCTGAAACACAGACAAACAGGGCTAACTGTAGGGCTGAAACTGTAGAACTGTAACAGACTGAAACAGGGCAAATGGTAGAGCTGAACAGGTGAAAATGTAGAGCTGAAACACAGACAAGAACAGGGGAAACGATAGAGATAAAACAGACTGAAACAGAGGAAACTGTCAAGCTGAACCAGGGGAAACTGTCGAGCTGAAACGGGGGAAACTGTCGAGCTGAAACGGGGGAAACTGTCGAGCTGAAACGGGGGAAACTGTCGAGCTGAAAAGGGGGAAACTGTAGAGCTGAAACGGGGGAAACTGTAGAGCTGAAACAGACTGAAACAGAGGAAACTGTCAAGCTGAAACAGGGGAAACTGTCAAGCTGAAACAGGGGAAACTGTCAAGCTGAAACAGGGGAAACTGTAGAGCTGAAACAGGGGAAACTGTCAAGCTGAAACAGGGGAAACTGTAGAGCTGAAACAGGGGAAACTGTAGAGCTGAAAGACACAGGTTGAAACAGGGAAAACTGTAGCAGGCTCCAGATTAGACCAGACCCCAGGTGAAACACAGCTCACCCTACCACAGAATGTCCCACAGCGTCCCTTACAGGTGACCCAATATTCAACCTCTAACAGTCTCTTCAGGGGCACACAGCCCCCTCCAACTCTAGCCCCCAGCCTGCCCTAAGCCCTCTTTATCTCTGAGCTCTCTCACTCCGGTTATGTTATTTGTGGTAACATGCCTCTACAGTGTGGAAACATGGAAACACACGGTGTGGATCAGTGAAAACATGCGTTGTGCATCGCTGACACTACATTACCTCATCTCCTCCCCAGCCAATCAGAGCTGGGCAAGCCAAACAGAGAAGGCTGTGATTGGTTGGATCCCAAAGCAACAGACTCTCTCCATGGTGTTTACATTGAATAGCACAGACTGACTAACCTACACTAGGACATGCTAAGACTTTTTACTGAGTAATGTTTGATCCTGCTTCTGGATCCCAAAGATGTACAATGTTTTCTTCTATGACATTATGTTTTTATTATTAATATCCTGTTAATAAGGAGGATGTGTATATAAATGTAACAGTGATGATATTAGAAGCTAAACCTGTTTACAGCTGCAGAATGTTGTCTATTTCAATTCCTGTTAGTTCAATAATGTGTCCATGATGCTGGATGATCTGCAGTTTAAGGTAGACCCTGTTGCCATGACGGTCACTAGCCTCTCATGGTAAAGGGTGAAATGTGTTACTAGTGTGAGCAGGTGACTTTCCCCAATGTAAGATGGCCATTGTCTTAAACAGCTAGACGTTATATCTAATGCCTGTCAGACTGACAGACCGTCAACCTCCGACCAGTGGAGATATTCAGACAGGTCTTTTGAAACTCTAATTCCCTGTGAGTGTGCCTTGCTGGAATCCCTGTGACTGTGATGTTTGATGTGGGGATTAATGAAGGTCATGCTGTTAAAGAGATCGCCCCTACTGGTGGTGTCAAGCACAGAGGCTTTGTCCAGTTTTCATCAATACAGAACTGTCTAGAAAGATTTATTTACATTTATTTCCAGAAGTTATTTCAGATGACAGCTCAGTGATTCCAGAAGTTATTTCAGATGACAGCTCAGTGATTCTAGAAGTTATTTCAGATGACAGCGCAGTGATTCTAGAAGTTATTTCAGATGACAGCGCAGTGATTCTAGAAGTTATTTCAGATGACAGCGCAGTGATTCTAGAAGTTATTTCAGATGACAGCTCAGTGATTCTAGAAGTTATTTCAAGATGACAGCGCAGTGATTCTAGAAGTTATTTCAGATGACAGCGCAGTGATTCTAGAAGTTATTTCAGATGACAGCTCAGTGATTCTAGAAGTTATTTCAGATGACAGCTCAGTGATTCTAGAAGTTATTTCAGATGACAGCTCAGTGATTCTAGAAGTTATTTCAGATGACAGCTCAGTGATTCTAGAAGTTATTTCAAGATGACAGCGCAGTGATTCTAGAAGTTATTTCAGATGACAGCTCAGTGATTCTAGAAGTTATTTCAGATGACAGCTCAGTGATTCTAGAAGTTATTTCAGATGACAGCTCAGTGATTCTAGAAGTTATTTCAGATGACAGCTCAGTGATTCTAGAAGTTATTTCAGATGACAGTTCGTTCTAGTTTCAAGAGTAAAGGGGACATCATATTAAAGGGCTTTCTATCTAGGTTTCAGTTTGATATTAAAGGTGCTACACACAGGATAAAAATAAATAAATTGTGTTGTAATTTCAGAATGTCCATAATATATCTGCAGAAATAGTGGAATGATGGTGTGTTTCACAGTATTGCTTACCGGCCAGTGTTGGGCTTGACTGTGATATTAGCCTCAAAATGTAAAAGTTTTGACTTTGTGACTGTGTTATCTAGTGGGAATCGCCCTGCAATTTAAATTGTACAATGATTCCCTACACTATTCAGTGCTTGTTTTCTCACATAAACTGAAATTGAGCAAACTTTAGCAACCAGGGAATTACAAAAAAATAATTTCCACTAAATAACACACAGTCTGAATTTACAATGCAAGAATTCTACAAAAAATCCTGTGTGTAGCGTCTTTTAATATTAGTACCAGTCCGAGTCGGAGATATCCTCACCTGTTATTGGTCCCTTCAGGACTTCATGGTGTCAGTTGGACCATTTGTTAAAACAGATTTATGGGTTTAACCATAAGTATCAGACACAAGAATGTACATTTTTGTAGAAAATACATATTTTAATGAGATTATATATAAGTAGAAATGTGAAGATTATGGGTGAGGGAGGGACAATATATTTCATACTGCCTTTTTAATGCTTTATATATCTGTTAGTTGAAACGCCCTCAACATAATACAACAGAACCTGCCTTGCTTTAATTTGAGATCTCAGGGGGTCTTAGTTAATAGAAACTTTTGTAGCATTCTGTTCTGGGTATTCTATACCATTCTTCTGTGGTGAGTTGAAGTTAAGGACTCGTTGTGCCATAAAGCAACACAAGAACATAGTGTTCTTGTTAAAGTCTTTTAAAGCAGCTCAATTTACTTGAAAAAGATGCTGTAAGTCATGCTTGTTTAAAAAGTCATACCTGAAATAAAAGTGTATTTTCTGTTTAATAGATCTCCCAAATGGAAAGCAGCTTGTGTCCTCTTGTTATGGTGTATGGTCCGGAGCCATGGTCTCCAACAGGTACACCGTGAGCTACAAGTAGCTACCAGCCCACCTGTGAGCTCGCCATGTAATTCTGAAAGATCATGCACTTTTTAAATATGTTCCATCACAAACTGTCATAAACAAAAATCTCCCGGCTACTAACCAATCAAAGCCACATTGATATTATCCCAGCCCTTGTTAGCCACTATTGGCTTGAAAAGCCAAACCTAACACAATAGCAATCTGCCAAATCATTTCCAGCAATATTGCCTCTGTCTGTTTGGTGAGCGCATTTGTCGATCACTCAATATGTAGCCTATTAGAGATGCTAGTAATTGTAATGGTCTTGTGGGTAGACAGACTTTGCCCAAAAACCTTCTTAATTAAATGTTAACTGCGAGGTAGGCTTACCTGACAAAGATATCATGATTATTTGGTTCAATTGGGTGGTCATTGTTTTGCAAACTGCCATAACATATGCAGCAGCAGTAGGCCTAACAGAAACATGTCTAGACAAACACATTTCTCTATAAATTTCGCAATTAAAGGGGAATTACACAAAAACGATTGATTTGTTTATTTTTTCCAGACATCAAAATGTGTCTTCTGATATGATTTTAAGCATTGACATGCTCTCAAAATATCAATGTTTGTTGTTCCTCTATGAATAACTGTAATATTGAAATAAACTGTGAAACGGAAACAAAAATCAGGAAAAATAACATCTAACAGAATTCTGGAAAATACCAAATATAATATGCCAAACAGTAACCACCTGCCAAAAAAGTGTCCCCCTGCGTCACAATTGGATTCGATGAGTTCTAGCTTCGGTTGCTAGGGCTACTAGAATGTGCTAAATTCTGACTGGCCTACGTAATGAACCAAAGCGTCCGTTGTTATACTGGTTGCTTAGCTCTGTTATACCTCGTAGCGGTCGCGTAGGACACAGGACGCGAGCAGTTCTATTTCACCTCAGAAGCGCTCGCTCAGTCCGCTCAAAATGATTACCTCAGAATTGCTCTTCAAGGACGGTGTTTTTGACGGTGACAACCTGCTGACTACCTGCTGCTTCAGAGGACTGGAAAGAGAACACTTTTTTTTACCATATATTTGTCTTTATATAAGAAAATATTGTTCAATAGGAATAAATCATTTCAGCTGCTTTTAGATTTGACGTTGCTAGCTACAGTACTTACTTAGCTAGCTAATGTACTCAGCCTGCCTAGTCAGCTAACCATCTAGCTAGCTGTATTATATTTTTATATTATATTACGCTATTATATTTAATTTAGCTAACGTTAGCTAGCTAACTGTTAATGTAGCTTTCTGTATGTATGTAGCTTGCACTTCAATGGCATCCCTACTCAATCAAGGGTTTTTCTTTATTTTTGCTATTTTCTACATTGTAGAATAATAGTGAAGACATAAAAACTATGAAATAACATGATATGGAATCAAAAATATGTTAAATGAAAATATATTTTATATTTCAGATTCTTCAAAGTAGCCACCCTTTTGCCTTGATGAAAGCTTTGCACACTATTGGCTTCACCTGGAATGCTTTTCCAACAGTCTTGAAGGAGTTCCCACATATGCTGAGCACTTGTTGGCTAAAGCCTATCAGAAGCTTCTAAAGCCATGACATTTTCTGGAATTTTCCAAGCTGTTTAAAAGCACAGTCAACTTAGTGTATTTAAACTTCTGACCCACTGGAATTGTGATACAATGAATTATAAGTGAAGTAATCTGTCTGTAAACAATTTTTTGAAAAATGACTTGTCATGCACAAAGTATATGTCCTAACCGACTTGCCAAAACTATAGTTTGTTAACAAGAAATTTGTGGAGTGGTTGAAAAAAGAGTTTTAATGACTCCAACCTAAGTGTATGTAAACTTCCGATTTCAACTGTACATCACTGCTGCGTACTTTGAATGGTGAGTTTTCTCGTCGTTTTGAGGATTTCAAAGTGTTGGAAAATGACATGCTGTTGGTTTCCTCTCCTTTCACCTTCAATGTGGATAACACTCCCACTGACCTGCAACTTGAGCGTATCGATCTTCAGTCTGATGCAGTGATTGGAGAACTATTCAAAACAATGCCACTGACGAGGTTCTATGCATCTCTCGATGAACACAACTTTACAAAGATTAAGAGTCGAGCTCAGAAGATGTTTGTACTGTTTGGGTCAACCTATGTATGTGAACAGACATGTTCAGTGATGAAATATAACAAGTCAAGACACAGATCATCTTTTACTGACTCTCACCTCTCACCAATCCTGCTCATAGCGACTTCAGAACCTATACCTGACTTCACTGCTCTAGTCAATGCCCATCAGAGACTTCACTGCTCTAGTCAATGCCCATCAGAGACTTCACTGCTCTAGTCAATGCCCATCAGAGACTTCACTGCTCTAGTCAATGCCCATCAGAGACTTCACTCCTCACACTGATTGAATGTAATGTTGAGCTCTCTCTTTCTTGTTTTTGTGCATACCCGTTAACAAGAGTTCTGTCCGTGGTGCTAAATGCACAGTGTACTTTTCCCTCCGTGTAGTTCATTGCATGTTTAATAATGAAAATACCTACCAAAAGGAGAACATGGATGTGGTTTATTTCTGTGCATATCTGTACGTGATTTACAGTAGATATATCTGTCAACAGTCACATGTATAATCCTAAAATGTGATTCTGGCCCGCGATGCCAAAAATATATTCTAATGTGGCCCTCCATGGAAAATAATTTCCCAGGCCTGTTGTAGCCTGTACATTGAATATATTCACTGATCATGTACTCTACCTTGGCAAATAAAGGTGTGGTTCAGGTATTTGTATTTATTATGGATCCCCATTTAGTTCCTGTCAAGGCAGCAGCTACTCTTCCTGGGGTTTATTATGGGTCCCCATTAGTTCCTGCCAAGGCAGCAGCTACTCTTCCTGGGGTTTATTATGGGTCCCCATTAGTTCCTGCCAAGGCAGAAGCTGCTCTTCCTGTGGTTTATTATGGATCCCCATTAGTTCCTGCCAAGGCAGAAGCTGCTCTTCCTGTGGTTTATTATGGATCCCCATTAGTTCCTGCCAAGGCAGAAGCTGCTCTTCCTGTGGTTTATTATGGATCCCCATTCGTTCCTGCCAAGGCAGCAGCTACTCTTCCTGGGGTTTATTATGGGTCCCCATTAGTTCCTGCCAAGGCAGCAGCTACTCTTCCTGGGGTTTATTATGGGTCCCCATTAGTTCCTGCCAAGGCAGAAGCTGCTCTTCCTGTGGTTTATTATGGGTCCCCATTAGTTCCTGCCAAGGCAGCAGCTACTCTTCCTGGGGTTTATTATGGGTCCCCATTAGTTCCTGCCAAGGCAGAAGCTGCTCTTCCTGTGGTTTATTATGGATCCCCATTAATTCCTGCCAAGGCAGAAGCTGCTCTTCCTGTGGTTTATTATGGATCCCCATTAGTTCCTGCCAAGGCAGAAGCTGCTCTTCCTGTGGTTTATTATGGATCCCCATTCGTTCCTGTCAAGGCAGCAGCTACTCTTCCTGGGGTTTATTATGGATCCCCATTAGTTCCTGCCAAGGCAGCAGCTACTCTTCCTGGGGTTTATTATGGATCCCCATTAGTTCCTGCCAAGGCAGCAGCTACTCTTCCTGGGGTTTATTATGGATCCCCATTAGTTCCTGCCAAGGCAGCAGCTACTCTTCCTGGGGTTTATTATGGATCCCCATTAGTTCCTGCCAAGGCAGCAGCTACTCTTCCTGGGGTTTATTATGGGTCCCCATTAGTTCCTGCCAAGGCATCAGCTACTCTTCCTGGGGTTTATTATGGACCCCCATTAGTTCCTGCCAAGGCAGCAGCTACTCTTCCTGGGGTTTATTATGGGTCCCCATTAGTTCCTGCCAAGGCAGCAGCTACTCTTCCTGGGGTTTATTATGGGTCCCCATTAGTTCCTGCCAAGGCAGAAGCTGCTCTTCCTGTGGTTTATTATGGATCCCCATTAGTTCCTGCCAAGGCAGAAGCTGCTCTTCCTGTGGTTTATTATGGATCCCCATTAGTTCCTGCCAAGGCAGCAGCTACTCTTCCTGGGGTTTATTATGGATCCCCATTAGTTCCTGCCAAGGCAGCAGCTACTCTTCCTGGGGTTTATTATGGATCCCCATTAGTTCCTGCCAAGGCAGCAGCTACTCATCCTGGGGTTTATTATGGATCCCCATTAGTTCCTGCCAAGGCAGCAGCTACTCTTCCTTGGGGTTTATTATGGATCCCCATTAGTTCCTGCCAAGGCAGCAGCTACTCTTCCTGGGGTTTATTATGGATCCCCATTAGTTCCTGCCAAGGCAGCAGCTACTCTTCCTGGGGTTTATTATGGATCCCCATTAGTTCCTGTCAAGGCAGCAGCTACTCTTCCTGGGGTTTATTATGGATCCCCATTAGTTCCTGCTAAGGCAGCAGCTACTCATCCTGGGGTTTATTATGGATCCCCATTAGTTCCTGCCAAGGCAGCAGCTACTCTTCCTTGGGGTTTATTATGGATCCCCATTAGTTCCTGCCAAGGCAGCAGCTACTCTTCCTGGGGTTTATTATGGATCCCCATTAGTTCCTGTCAAGGCAGCAGCTACTCTTCCTGGGGTTTATTATGGATCCCCATTAGTTCCTGTCAAGGCAGCAGCTACTCTTCCTGGGGTTTATTATGGATCCCCATTAGTTCCTGTCAAGGCAGCAGCTACTCTTCCTGGGGTTTATTATGGATCCCCATTAGTTCCTGTCAAGGCAGCAGCTACTCTTCCTGGGGTTTATTATGGATCCCCATTAGTTCCTGCCAAGGCAGCAGCTACTCTTCCTTGGGGTTTATTATGGATCCCCATTAGTTCCTGCCAAGGCAGCAGCTACTCTTCCTGGGGTTTATTATGGATCCCCATTAGTTCCTGTCAAGGCAGCAGCTACTCTTCCTGGGGTTTATTATGGATCCCCATTAGTTCCTGCCAAGGCAGCAGCTACTCTTCCTGGGGTTTATTATGGATCCCCATTAGTTCCTGTCAAGGCAGCAGCTACTCTTCCTGGGGTTTATTATGGATCCCCATTAGTTCCTGCCAAGGCAGCAGCTACTCTTCCTTGGTTCCAGCAACATTAAGGTCATACAATTTTTAAAACATTACAATACTTTCATTACAGAATTCACAACACATTCAGTTACCTCAGACCACTACTACCACATATCTACAATACATTAAGTGTGTTACCTCAGACCACTACTACCACATATCTACAATACATTAAGTGTGTTACCTCAGACCACTACTACCTCATATCTACAATACATTAAGTGTGTTACCTCAGACCTCTACTACCACATATCTACAATACATTAAGTGTGTTACCTCAGACCTCTACTACCACATATCTACAATACATTAAGTGTGTTACCTCAGACCACTACTCTACTACCACATATCTACAATACATTAAGTGTGTTACCTCAGACCACTACTACCACATATCTACAATACATTAAGTGTGTTACCTCAGACCACTACTACCACATATCTACAATACATTAAGTGTGTTACCTCAGACCTCTACTACCACATATCTACAATACATTAAGTGTGTTACCTCAGACCACTACTACCTCATATCTACAATACATTAAGTGTGTTACCTCAGACCACTACTACCACATATCTACAATACATTAAGTGTGTTACCTCAGACCACTACTCTACTACCACATATCTACAATACATTAAGTGTGTTACCTCAGACCACTACTACCACATATCTACAATACATTAAGTGTGTTACCTCAGACCACTACTCTACTACCACATACCTTAAGGGAAGTCTGGGACGGGAGCCGTATGGTTAGTGAAGAAAGTCCCATTGCAAATGTACGGTCCCTTACCTGACGTCTTAATACGTCGCAGAAAATCGCGGACGGCGTCGGGCCGTGGGCGGCGGAGAGCTCTTTCAGGAAGTCACTCAAAAAAACGTTTCGGAATTTCGGTTTCCGTTTTATAAAAATGACAAATTTTTGACTTTTTTCTGCATTCTCGAAAATTCCCACAAGAGGGAAAATAAATCATATTGCAGGCGCACGAGCACGTGGCAAACGAGCGCGGCCTTTTCTCCTAAACTGAAAATATTTCGAAGACGAAACTCGGCGAGCGTAGGTTTGGAGTAATGGGCAGTTGGCCCCGAACAAGATGGCGTCGAGACCTCGGCGCTTTTTGAGTTATGGCCATTTTTCTGGGATTAAAGGGTTAAAACGCAAGTAGGGTGCTAATTTGACCGCTTCATGTCAAAGTACATAAGCATACGGTGTCAGGAAAAAAAGAACCAGCCATTTATCTATCGTAATTTAAGAGAAATCGTACATTGACCGTTTGGTGATGTTCACAAAGAGGATTTTTTTTTTCAAAAAAATCACAGATCCAGTTGCAGTGTGTTCAGACGTACATTTTTAAAGTGGGTCTCGAAGCTCTGCGAGAATCCTGTGATTTTATATGATTTTATGAAATAACACACACTCATTTAACCCTCTTTAAATAAGTCAGTTCTTAACATAAAGACTTAAAACTCAATATTATATAAGAGCCTACGCCAAGGAGGGTATGTGTTCAATTTCAGCTTCCTATGTCAACTGGAAGTACCTTAAAATGGTGCCACAGGGTCAGGTTTGAAGGGTAATAAAGGTCAGATCTTTTCAAAACTTCACTTGTGTGATTAGACAACCCTCATGAACTGTAATCAGTCATTTATCCCAACAGATGTCAAAGAAAAGCTCTCTCACACAAACACACACACACAAAAAGGAAGGATGGAGTGAAAAAGTACGGTGCTTAAAGACACACAAAGCCCACAATGGCATTACTATTATCTCTAGGCCGTGCCGAGTTCAACGAGATGCCCCGCTTGACCGTAGCTCGCTCGGTCTGAGCGCAGCGACCGTTACAAGAGAACGGACACAAATGACCTTTTGACCTCAATGTCAATTTCATTTGCTTTTGGGACACAGAGAGAGAACCGTTAAGGTTAGAAACACAATTTCACCTCAGGAGTGTTCTTAAGGTCCTCCCGATCTGTGCAAGCCTAACCCTGACCTTGTGGCATTAACCCTTCACAGTTAAAAGAAGGTGTTTACATCAAATAGTTTACAATGAAATGTCTCCCCATTGGAATACATTGACTGCACCTCTAAATTCAACCTAAAGCCTATGTGGGTTATGATTTTCTTATGAACCTGTCTTTGATGTCAGTCCATCAGGCCACCATGAGGTCTACCTGTGTCGATTCTAAGCTTCCTGGAGCAACCGGAAGTGGTTAAATCACCCTAAAAGTGTTTGCCATAGCCAACCTGCAGTTTGAGAGAAATAGTGCATTCAGCCCTATGTAAATCAGTCAATTTTTAACATACAGACTTAAAACTCAGGATTCTGTAACAGCCTACTCCAGTGATGATATGTGTTTATTTATAGCTTCCTGTGACAACCGGAAGTGCCATAACTGGTGTCAAATGGGCTGTTTCGAAGTGTTAAAAATGTCAAATCTTTCCAAAACTTCATATATGTGAATAGACAACCCTCATGAACTGTAAATCAGTCCTTCATCCCATCAGATTAAAAAAAAAAAAAATACACACCGACACAGAAATGATGGAGGGACACATTGAGGGGCTAAGAGGCAGACAGTGCCTGCAGTAGTTACTTTTGTTCCAACTTTTAAAGAACCGTCAGACCTAGAGTTCTGAAAATTTACAAACCTGTTCTAGACCTCAGGTCGATTGTGCACGGTGAATTATATGGCTCTAGAAGGTTCTCCGATCGATAAAAAGCATCGTGTATTTGCCATGTTTTCAATTCATTTTGACCTCAACGAAACGGACGACATTTAGAAAAGTCCCAGAGTCTCAAGACTAGGTGCGTTGAAACCGGCTCGGCCCATAGAGACAGACCCCAACGAGCCTGTTTGATTGCTCATTCAAGAACCCCGTAGCAAGGCAATGAAAAAAGTGGAATTTCAGCACCAATTAGGGTTTTGCTCGGGCACCGAATGACCTATCGAGCCGAAACTTGGGATTCGAGGTCGCTTCACATAGGGATAAACATAATGTGTGAACTGGACCCGCAGCTAGAACATAACTACGTATTATTTGTTTTATTATGGTTTAAATAGAAGGCGCTGTGAATTTTGGGCCTGCTCTGAAATATGTTATAGTTGGCATCTAAAGGAGTTGGAAAAAGTGAGTTTGGTGTCAGATGGTATCAGTTTGGTGTCTGAAAATATCTATTTGACTGATGGACACTGACTTGCTCGTTGACTTTTGTACATTTGCAATATGTTTCAACGGGGAGGTACCATGAGGAAAAAGCGACATGATGAAATTTCACGAAACGAGCGATGGAGAGGAACCACTATCACTGCCCGGCCATCCTGAGGTCATCAGACCGTTGACTTTTGCATTTCTAAAGTATTTAAGAGAATGTACGTTACATTTGCAATATGATTCAACATCACATCATATTGCAAATGCACGTTACATTTGCAATATGATGTGATGTTGAATCATATTGCAAATGTAACGTGCATTCTTTAAATACTTTAGAAATACAAAAGTCAACGTCCTGATGACCTCAGGATGGCCGGGCAGTGATAGTGGTTCCTCTCCAACGCTCGTTGCGTGAAATTTCATCATGTCGCTTTTTCCTCATGGTACCTCCCCGTTGAAACATATTGCAAATGTACAAAAGTCGACTAGCAAGTCAACTAGCAAGTGTCAACAAAAGTCAACGAGCAAGTGTCCATCAGTCAATTGGATATTTTCAGACACCAAACTGATACCATCTGACTCCAAACTCACTTTTTACAACTCCTTTAGAAGCCAACTATCACATATTTCAGAGCAGGCCCAAAATTCACAGCGCCTTCCATGAATGCACCAAAATAGCATTCTGAAATCACCACTAAAATGACATCGCCATATTCTCCAGGCCGTGCCGAGTTCAACGGGATGCCCCGCTTGACCGTAGCTCGCTCGGTCTGAGCGCAGCGACCGTTACAAGAGAACGGACACAAATGACCTTTTGACCTCAATGTCAATTTTATTTGATTTTGGGAGACAGAGAGAGAACCGTTAAGGTTAGAAGCACAATTTCACCTCAGGAACAATCCTAAGGTCCTCCCGATCTGTGCAAGCCTAACCTTGACCTTGTGGCATTAACCCTTCACAGTTAAAAGAAGGCGTTTACATCAAACAGTTTACAATGACATTTCGCCCCATAGGAATACATTGACTGCTCCTCTAAATTCAACCTGAAGCCTATGTGGGTTATGAATGTCTTATGAACCTGTCTTTGATAACAATCCATCAGGCCACTATGAGGTCTACCTGTGTTGATTTTAAGCTACCTGGACCAACCGGAAGTGGTTAAAATGACCCTAAGAAGTGTCCAGATATACATGACTTGCAATTTTGAAAAACACTGCATTCAACCCTATGTAGATGAGTCAAATCTTAACGTATAGACTTAAAACTCAGGATTCTGTAACAGCATACCCCAGTCAAGATATGTGTTTACCTATAGCTTCCTGTGCCAACCGGAAGTGCCTTAAAATGGTGTCATGGTGCTGTTTCGAAGGGTTAAAAAGGTCAGAACTTTTCAAAACTTCATTTGTGTGATTAGACAACCCTCATGAACTGTAAATCAGTCATTTCTCCCAGCAGATGTCAAAGGAAAGCTCTCTCTCACACACAAACACATACACAAAGCAATGATGGAGTGAAAAAGTACGGTGCTTAACGACACACAAAGCCTGCAATGGCATGACTATTATCTCCAGGCCGTGCCGAGTTCAACGAGATGCCCCGCTTGACCGTAGCTCGTTCGGTCTGAGCGCAGCGACCGTTACAAGAAGACAGAGCAAAATGACCTTTTGACCTCAATGTCAATTTTATTTGCTTTTGGGAGACAGAGAGAGAACCGTTAAGGTTAGAAGCATAATTTCACCTCAGGAACAATCCTAAGGTCCTCCCGATCTGTGCAAGCCCAACCTTGACCTTGTGGCATTAACCCTTAACAGTTAAAAGAAGGTATTTACATCAAATAGTTTACAATGAAATGTCTCCCCATTGGAATACATTGACTGCACCTCTAAATTCAACCTGAATCCTATGTGGGTTATGAATGTCTTATGAACCTGTCTTTGATGTCAGTCCATCAAGCCACCATGAGGTCTACCTGTGTCGATTCTAAGCTTCCTGGAACAACCGGAAGTGGTTAAATCACCCTAAAAGTGTTTGCCATACCCAACCTGCAGTTTGAGAGAAATAGTGCATTCAACCCTATGTAAATCAGTCAATTTTTAACATACAGACATAAAACTCAGGATTCTGTAAAAGCATACTCCAGTGATGATAAGTGTTTACTTTTAGCTTCCTGTGCCAACCGGAAGTGCCATAATTGGTGTCAAATGGGCTGTTTTGAAGGGTTAAAAATGTCAAATCTTTCCAAAACTTCATATTTGTGATTAGGCAACCCTCCTGAACAGTAAATCAGTCATTAGTCCCATCACATTTCAAAGAAAAATTTACACACCCACACAGAAATGATGGAGGGACACACTGAGGGGCTTAGAGGCAGACAGTGTCTGCAGTAGTTACTTTTGTTCCAACTTTTAAAGAACCGTCAGACCTAGAGTTCTGAAAATTTACAAACCTGTTCTAGACCTCAGGTCGATTGTGCACGGTGAATTATATGGCTCTAGAAGGTTCTCGGATCGATAAAAAGCATCGTGTATTTGCCATGTTTTCAATTCATTTTGACCTCAACGAAACTGACGACATTTAGAAAAGTCCCAGAGTCTCAAGACTAGGTGCATTGAAACCGGCTCGGCCCATAGAGATGGACCTCAACGATTCTGTCCGATTGCTCATTCAAGCACCCCGTAGCAAGGCATGGAAAAAAGTGGATTTTCAGCACCAATTAGGGTTTTGCTCGGGCACCGAATGACCTATCGAGCCGAAACTTGGGATTCCAGGTCGCCTCACATAGGGCTAAGCATAATGTGAATATTGGACCCGCAGCTAGAACATAACTACGTATTATTTGTTTTATTATGGTTTAAATGGAAGGCGCTGTGAATTTTGGGCCTGCTCTGAAATATGTGATAGTTGGCTTCTAAAGGAGTTGGTAAAAGTGAGTTTGGTGTCAGATGGTATCAGTTTGGTGTCTGAATATATCTAATTGACTGATGGACACCGACTTGCTACTTGACTTTTGTACATTTGCAATATGTTTCAACGGGGAGGTACCATGAGGAAAAAGCGACATGATGAAATTTAACACAACGAGCGATGGAGAGGAACCACTATCACTGCCCGGCCATCCTGAGGTCATCAGGACGTTGACTTTTGCATTTCTAAAGTATTTAAGAGAATGTACGTTACATTTGCAATATGATTCAACATCACATCATATTGCAAATGCACGTTAGATTTGCAATATGATTCAACACATCATATTGCAAATGTAACAGTGTGTGTTATGTTTGCAATATGATTCAACACATCATATTGCAAACGTAACAGTGTGTGTTATGTTTGCAATATGATTCAACACATCATATTGCAAATGTAACAGTGTGTGTTATGTTTGCAATATGATCCAACACATCATATTGCAAACGTAACAGTGTGTGTTATGTTTGCAATATGATTCAACACATCATATTGCAAATGTAACAGTGTGTGTTTGCAATATGATTCAACAGTGTGTTATGTTTGCAATATGATGTGATGTTTTTCACTGTTGAATCATATGCAAATGTAACGTGCATTCTTTAAATAAACCCTATGTGGGTTATGAATGTCTTATGAACCTGTCTTCAATGACAATCCATCAAGCCACTATGAGGTCTACCTGTGTTGATTCTAAGCTTCCTGGAGCAACCGGAAGTGATAAAATCACCCTAAAAGTGTTTTGCCATACCCAACCAGCAGTTTGTGATATATAGTGCATTCAACCCTGTGTAAATCAGTCAGTTCTTAACGTATAGACTTAAAACTCAGGATTCTGTAAAAGCATACCCCGATCAGGATAGGTATTTACTTATAGCTTCCTGTGCCAACCGGAAGTGCCTTAAAATGGGGTCATAGGTGCTGTTTCAAAGGGTTAAAAAAGTCAGATCTTTCCAAAACTTTAAGTGTGTGATTAGGCAACCTTCATGAACTGTAAATCAGTCATTTCTCTAAACAGATGTCAAAGAAAAGCTCACACACACACACACACAAGTCCAAACTGTTCGTGCACCTGGTATTTTTTTTGGGTTACCAGGTGCCATGTTTCAAGATGGTTGAAATTGCGTTTAGGGGGCATCCAGACCTCCATACCCGCTCCGGGAGCACTATTCTACGGCCAAAAATCAATGGGTGCTGGCCTGAGTGATTTATGGAGGTTTGGGGGTGATACGTTTTTTCTAATTTATTCACATTTTTGACTTCGTATTAAATCAGATTGCAAATGCACAAAACATATTCCTTAAGTACAAGTAAACATTTATAAAAAATTATGATAGTAAAATGTGACTAAAGTATTTTCATACAGTTCTTATATATGTGTAATTGACGTAAAAATCGAAAGAATTTCAAAAAACGGTCCAGAAAGCACTTTTTTAAATGGAATATACGTTTTTTCCACATTTTTAACATTTTTGACTTGTAACTTTTGACTTTTGACTTCCTATGAAATCACATTCCAAATGCATAAAACATATTCCTTAAGTACAAGTAAACATTTATAAAAAATGATGACAGTAAAATGTGACTAAAGTATTTTCATACAGTTCTTATACATGTGTAATTGACATAAAAATCGAAAGAATTTCAAAAAACGGTCCAGAAAGCACTTTTTTAAAGGGGGTGATACATTTTTTCCAAATATTTGACATTTTTGACTTTTGACTTTTGACTTCCTAAGAAATCACATTCCAAATGCACAAAACATATTCCTTAAGTCCAAATAAAAATGTCCAAAAAATTGTGTTAATAAAATTTGACAAAAGTATTTTCATACAGTTCTTACACATGTGTAATTGACATAAAAATCGAAAGAATTTCGAAAAACGGTCCAGAAAGCACTTTTTTAAAGGGGGTGATACGTTTTTTCCAAATTTTTGACATTTTTGACTTTTGACTTTTGACTTCCTAAGAAATCACATTCCAAATGCACAAAACATATTCCTTAAGTCCAAATAAAAATGTCCAAAAAATTATGTTAATAAAATTTGACAAAAGTATTTTCATACAGTTCTTACACATGTGTAATTGACATAAAAATCGAAAGAATTTCGAAAAACGGTCCAGAAAGCACTTTTTTAAAGGGGGTGATACGTTTTTTCCAAATTTTTGACATTTTTGACTTTTGACTTTTGACTTCCTAAGAAATCACATTCCAAATGCACAAAACATATTCCTTAAGTCCAAATAAAAATGTAAAAAAAATTATGTTAATAAAATTTGACAAAAGTATTTTCATACAGTTCTTACACATGTGTAATTGACATAAAAATCGAAAGAATTTCGAAAAAACGGTCCAGAAAGCACTTTTTAAGGGGGTGATAAGTTTTTGCCAAAACTTTCAATATTTCAAAATTTCAAAATATGACTCTTGGGTCTTGACTTGCGTTACAGTAAGCCTATGAAAAATTAAGATGGAACACACTCGCCCACTATAGGATTTTTGGGGTGTTACACAGCTCATTTACAATATGGCATTTGTCATCAACTTTGGACGAAACAGCGCCGGATGTAATATGAAATCCCACACAATCCCATCGTGTATATGGTCCGCTCGGTGCCAATAAGTTGCCATGTTATTTTGTACAATTGGGGGGGGACTTCCCTTACATATCTACAATACATTAAGTGTGTTACCTCAGACCTCTACTACCACATATCTACAATACATTAAGTGTGTTACCTCAGACCTCTACTACCACATATCTACAATACATTAAGTGTGTTACCTCAGACCACTACTACCACACTACTCTACTACCAACATATCTACAATACATAATTGTGTTACCTCAGACCACTACTACCACATATCTACAATACATTAAGTGTGTACACGCAAGACCTCTACTACCACATATCTACAATACATGTAAAGTTTTTGGGGGGGGTTTTTGTTACCTCAGACCACTACTACCTCATATCTACAATACATTAAGTGTGTTACCTCAGACTCACTACCTACCACATATCTACAATACATTAAGTGTGTTACCTCAGACCCACTAACTCTACTACTACCAATATCTACAATACATTAAGTGTGTTACCTCAGACCAATACTACCACATATCTAACAATACATTAAGTGGTTACCTCAGAGACCAGATACTACCACATATCTACATACATATAAGTGTGTTACCTCAGACCACTATCTACCACATATCTACAATACATTAAGTGTGTTACCTCAGACCACTACACTACTACCACATATTCTACAATACATTAAGTGTGTTACCTCAGACCACTACTACCACATATCTACAATACATTAAGTGTGTTACCTCCAGACACTACTCTACTACCATATCTACAATACATTAAGTGTTGTTACCTCAGACCACTACTACCACATATCTA